>NW_012122487.1:12304067-12314454 GCF_000951035.1 Colobus angolensis palliatus
CACCACCATGCCTGACTAATTTTTGTATTTTTACTAGAGATGGGGTTTTACCATGTTGGGCAGGCTGGTCTCGAACTCCTGACCTCAGGTGATCCGTCTGCTTCGGCCTCCAAATGTGCTGGGATTACAGACATGATCTACCGACCCTGGCCTTAATCTAGACTATATTTAAAGATATCCCTTTCTTATCTGTTCTACAATCTCTTTTTTGAAAACTCATTTCAGTTTTTAACAACCATTGCCAATGAGGAAAATTTTCTTTGTGCTTCACTTAAATTATGCTATCTTCTAAAGCCATTGACAATTTCATGAGTCCTCCTCTGAAGGAGAACTGATGGAAAGCTAGCCACTAAATAATCCCCCACTCACATTCTGGTGTTTTATTTCCCTTCACACATAACTTAGTCATATGAAGTTCTCACAACCATTTGAACTCAGACATTTAAAAAATGCAGTTAGAAGTCAAAAGATGAAAAAAATGAGGTCCTTGAAAGTGGACTGGGGGAAGAGAGAGATATTTTTATGTCAGATCTTGTTATTCAGGAGCTAAAAATAAAAGCTCAGTCTCTATAGATTTGTTATAATTTTTTCATAATGTTGTAAATCTCTTGGATCAAAACCCCCATACCTCTCATTATAGAAACCTTAAATTGTTTGGTATGTTTCTTGTTTCTATGGGTTTTTTGAATTCCAGGTGTTTTCTTTTTTAATGCTATGTTCATTTTAATGAGCATAATATCAATTTGTGCCCAACGTTTTGATCTTTTATTTTTATTTGGCAAAATAATCATTTTTAGCATGCAGAGATACAGTATGTTGGGTATTTTGTAGTGAAGATGACTACTTATACTATTTGTAATTTACTTTCTACTACCTAAAAGTCAATGGTGATTTTTAATGGCTATTTCTCTTTATAGACACAAGCTTTTAAGAGTTTAGTTTGTCATGAAAAAGTAGATTATGTTTCTGTGCAAATTCTTTGGAAGTTACTATGATAATAATTAGGAGAATAAACTTTAAAACTTCATTTAGGGTTAATACTAATATGGTTTTAATAACACAGTCAGTAAATAAAGCATTCAGAAAAATATCTAATGTTACTACTGCCATCTGATTCTCCCATGCATCCAACTAAAAATGTAAAAGCAATCTACACTTATGTCACAATTTGAGTTCACTGAGAAACAGACTCTTGGGAAAACTTCAGTGTGTAAGATGTTTATTAGAAACAGAAAAGCCTTAGAATCACCATGCTTGGCTAAGAAACAGAAACCTGATCAGCCTGGTAGAAACTTTGGAGCTATCAAACCCATCAGAGATCTCCTGTGCTGTGCTGAAATAGTTGGACCTATTTGTTATCTCTTAATCACTTATTGGATGTGTGCTGTCTTGGAAAGAGCATGACTTTGGGTATGGTGAGTCTCTGCCTCAGGTAACCCCAAAAGAATATGACAGCTGAAAGTTATTTCTTGACAGCTATTCTAGAAACTCAGATAGTAAGTCTTTCTTTGAAAGAAAATCTGGGTGGTGCATATTCAAGACCATTTATATGGTTATGTTTCAGATATTGTTCTGAGTTCTTTAGATATAATAACTCATTTAAAATCAGAACCCAGAAAATTACTCTTATGATACCCACTTTGCAGATAAAGAAACTGAGGATCACAGAATTTAAGTGTTTTGCCCAAGGTCACATAACTAGTAAGTTGTAAAGCTGGTGAATTCAAGCAGTCCGATTTCAGAGTCCACCACTTATCACTATGATCCATTGCTATTCAGAGCCACTAACTTAGAGGTTAACAAGGATCTCTTAATTGCCAAAATCCAAGTGTTAAATTTATTTTTCATGCTCCTTAGGTTCCTGGATTACCTTACAGGGTTTAATTTGTTTTACATCTTGAAACTGTCTCCTAATTTAATTCATATGTCATTAAACTGGTTTCCCACCTACTTTTCTGAGATTTTTTGTCGTGGTTCCTTATCTCTCTGCACTTTAAATCTTGATGTCCTCTTAGTATCCATTTCTGTTTTCTTATCTGTTCACACTACATGCTGCATTTTGAGTGTATTTCATTAACTCTTATGCTGCCATAAATTCTTATTAAATCATAAAATGCCCAGGCATCAGGTCATGTTAGGAATAAATACGGTGGGACATGAGAATATAGATCCAGAATTGCTCCATGCAAGAGCTCATTTTAAAAAAATCTTCCTCCCCTGGTCTTTGGGAAGTGTCAGGAGGTAATATCCAAAAGGCAGCTGATGCAAGGGATTAGGGCAAAATTTGATCTAGGAATTGTGGAAACAGCAACAGGAATAGTAGCACCTAAGGAAGAAGTTGGATGTGAATTGAATGATGCCAGAATCCAGGATGAGGACTAAAAGGTGACACTATAGGAATTATTTAAAACAAAATCTATTACCCTAAAATCACCCAGCTAAGATATTATACTAACCTTCAGGAGTCAAAAACTAGAAACAAATTCTAAATGTAAAAGAAAGAGATTGGTAGGAACAGTTTGAATTCCCAGATAATAATGATATTTTTTACAAGTTAGTATAACTTCCAAAGATTTAATATTAGTTTGTTTTTTCAATGGGAACACATGTTCATTTGTATTTGAAAGAAAGATTGGGAGATTTCTTCAATAACTTATATTCTTGTACTGTTGATTTATGAAAGGAAAACTTGGCTGTGCTCTTAAGCTTCTTTAGTGATTTTTTAATATATTCAGGATCATATGTGTAAAAAATAAAATATCTCTTATGAACACAAATGAAAAATCCCCAAAAAAATACATGAGTCCCCCTTATCTGTAGTTTCACTTTCTGTATCTTTGATTACTTACAGTTAACAGTGGTATGAAAATATTAAATGGAAAACTTCAGAGATAAACAATTCATCCATCTTAATGCTGTTTTGAGCAGTGTGATGAAATTCTGTAATGTCCCGTTTCACTCTGCCTAGGAGGTGAATTATCCCTTTCTTCAGTGTATCCACCCTGTATATGCTACTTGCCTGTTAGTCACTTAGGAGGAGGTGAATTATCCCTTTCTTCAGTGTATCCACCCTGTATATGCTACTTGCCTGTTAGTCACTTAGTAGCCATCTCTGTCATCAGATCAACTATCACAGAATTGTCTTACTTGCATTCAAGTAACTCTCATTTTACTTAATAATGATCCCAAAGCACAAAAGTAATGATGCTGGCATATTGTTATTATTGTTCTGTTTTATTATTCATTATCATTATTAATCTTAAGTATACTTAATTTATAAATTAAAATTTATCATAGGTACATACATAGGAAAACACACAGTATACACCCGGTTTGGTACTATCAGCAATTTCAAGCATCCACTGGGAGTCATGGAACATATTCCCCTGAGGATATGAGGGGACTCCTGTATTAGGAAATGAAATCCAACAATATATTAAAAATATTCTATTAAATAACTAAGTTAGATTGATCCCAGATATGCAAGCCTGGTTCAACATTCAAAAATCAGTGTAATTGATATGGTTTGACTCTGTGTCCACACCCACATCTCATCTCAAATTTTAATCCACATGTGTCAAGGGAGGAACCTGTAATCCCCACATGTCTAGGGAAGGAGATGATTGGATCATGGGGACAGTTCCCCCATGCTGTTCTCATGATAGAGAGTTCTCACGAGATCTGATTGTTCTGTTAGTGGCAGTTTCCCCTGCTCTTCGCTCTCCTGACACCTTGTGAAGAAGGTGCCTGCTTCCCTTCCACAACGATTGGAGTAAGTTCCCTAAGGCCTCCCCAGTCATATGGAACTGGGAGTCATTTAAACCTCATTCCTTTACATGGAAGTTCTTTATAGCAGTGCGAAAACAAACTGATACAGTAAGTTGGTACCATAGAGATTACAGCACTGCTGTGAAGATATCTGAAAATGTGAAAGCGACTTTGGAACTGGGTAATAGGCAGACATTGGAACAGTTTGGAGGGCTCAGAAGAAGATAGGAACATGTGGGAAAGTTTCGAACTTCCTGGAGACTTGTTGAATGGTGTTAATCAAAATGCTGAGAGTGATATGGGCAATGAAGTACAGGCTGAGATATTCTCAGATGGAGATGGGAAACTCATTGGGAACTAGATCAAATGTCATTCTTGTCATGCTTGACAAAGAGACTAGCAGCATTTTGCCCCTGCTCTAGAGACTTGTGGAACTCTGAACTGGAGAGAGACGATCTGAAATTATAACTTATGTTTAAAAGGGAAGTAGAGCATAGAAGTTTGGAAAATTTGCAATTTGACAACGTAACAGAAAAGAAAAACTCATTTTCTGGGGAGATATTCAAGCCTGCTGCAAAAATTTTTGCAGGTGACCAGGAGCTGAATGTTAATCACCAAGACAATGGGGAAAATGTCTCCAGGGCATGTCAGGGACCTTCACTGCAACACTTCCCATCACGGGCCCAGAGGCCTAGGAGAATAATATGTTTCTTTCAGTGGTTCCTAGAGCCCTGCTGCTGCTCTGTGAAGCCCCAGGACTAGGCACCCTGTGTCCCAGCCGTGGCTAAAAAGGGCCAATGTACAGCTCAAGCCATTGCTACAGTGGATACAAGCCCCAAGCCTTGGCATATCTTCTATGTGATGTTGGGCCTGAGCCCTCCAAATTGTTACAATGTCTGACTGTTACCCAGTTCCAAAGTTGCTTTCACATTTTCAGGTATCTTTATAGCAGTGCTGTACTTTCTGTGGTACCAATTTACTGTATCGGTTTGTTTTCATACTGCTATAAAGAACTTCCCTGAGACAGGGTAATTTGTAAAGGAACAAGGTTTAATTGACTCCCAGTTCCACATGGCTGGGGAGACCTCAGGGAACTTACAATCGTGGTGGAAGTCAAGAATTGAGGTTAGGGAACCTCCACATAGATTTCAGTGGGTGTATGGAAAAGCCTGGATGTCCAGGCAGAAGTCTGCTGCGGGGGCAGAACCCTCATGAAGAACCTCTGCTGGGGCAGTGAGGAGGGGAAATGTGGGGTTGGAACCTCCAGAGAGTCCCCATGGAGCACTGTTTAGTGGAGCTGTGAGAAGAGGGCCACCATCCTCTAGACCCCAAAATAATAGATCTACTGACAGCTTGCACTGTGCACCTAAAAAAGCTGCACTCAGTGCCAGGCCATGAAGGAACTGCCCAAGGTTGCAGGAGTCCACCCCTTGCATCAGCATGCCCCGAATGTGAAACATGGAGTCAAAGGAGATCATTTTGGAGCATTAAGATTTAATGACTGCCCCACTGAATTTTGAAGTTTCATGGGGTCTGTAGCTAGTTTTATTTTGGCCAATTTCTCCCATTTGAAAAGGGAGCATTTAGCCAATTCCTGTACCCCCATTGTATCTAGGAAGTAACTAACTTACTTTTGATTACTTTGTCTCAAATGTGTATTTGGGCTATGGACTTTTGAGTTAATGCCAAAATGAGTTAAGACTTTGGGCGACTATTGGAAAGGCATTATTTGTTTTGAAATGTGAGAAGACATGAGACTTGGGAGTGGCCAGGGCTGAATGATATGATTTGGCTCTGTGTCCTCACCCAAATCTCATCTTAATTTTTAATTCCCACGTGGTGAGGGAGGGAGGTGATAGGATTATGGGGGCAGTTTCCCCCATGCTGTTTTCATGATAGTGAGTGAGTTCTCACAAGATCCAGTGATTTTATAAGTGGTGGTTTCCCCTGCTCTTTGCTCTCCTGCCACCTTGTGAAAAGGTGCCTGATTCCCCTTCTGCCATAACTATGTTTCCCGAGGCCTCCCCAGCCATGCAGAACTGTGAGTCAATTAAACTTCTTTACTTTATAAATTACTCACCCTCAAGGAAGTTCTTTATACCATTGTGAGAGTGGACTAATACAGTAATCCATCAAATTAACACATAAAAAACTGATTTGTTTGTGTGGTGTGTGTATGTGTGTTATGAATGCAATGATGGATTACATTAATTGATTTTTCTTGCTACTATTGATTTCTAATTTCGTTCCACTGTAGTAAACAAAGACATGGGGTATGATTTTTATCTTCTTTAAATTAGTTAATATCCATTTTGTACCCAAGCATGGTGGTTCATGCCTGTAATCCTAGCACTTTGGGAGGTTGAGGTAGGCAGATCACTTGAGCTCAGGACTTTGATACCAGCCTGGGCAACATGGAGAAAAACTGTCTCTACAAAACTTACAAAAATTAGCTGGGCATGATGGTACACACATGTATTCCCAGATACTCAGGGGGTTGAGGCAAGAGGATGACTTGAGCCCACAAGGCAGAGGTTGCAGTGGGCTGAGATCATGCCACTGCACTTCAACCTGGGTGACAGAGCAAGACTCTGTTTCAAAAAAAAAATTATTTTATGATCTAACATATAATTTATCCTGGAGAAGTTTCATGTGTGCTTGAGAAGGATGTGTATTCTTCTGTTGTTGAGTGAAAAGTTTAGTAGCTGTCTAAGTCCATTTGGTCTTAATGAAACATCTTGAAAATTGCAGATTACATGATCATATTTGTAATTTCAGAAAAAAGCATTTTACAATACTCAAAATTCTTTCAACACAAAAACCCTCATTTAAACTAGGAATAGACATAAACGTCTTGAATTCTATAAAGAATACCTATAAATCCCTACAACGAATATTATACTTAATAGTGAGAAACTCAAAGTTTTCCCAATAACGTTAGGAAGAAAGCAATGGTTCCCCCCTCATGACTCCTTTTCAATGCCATACTGGAATGAAATAAGAACAGGAAAAACAGTGATGAGGATTGAAAGGGAAGAAATAAAACTGTTTTTCTTTACAAATGACATGACTGTAAACAATTTGAAAGAATCAACAAAAAACTGGAGCTAATAAGCAGTTATAGCAAGGTTTCATGATAAGTTTACTACACAAAAGTCAATTGCTTTTCTATATATCAGCAACGAAAAAGTAAAATCTGAAATTTAAACCAAGATACGATTTACATTTGCACTCCCCAAAATTAAATATTTAGGTACAAATCTAAGAAAATATATGCAAGATCTAAGTGATGGTTGATTTTTGGTATGCACTTGACTGAATTAAGGGATACTCAGTTGTCTGGTAAAGCAATATGTATTCTCAGTTCTTCCATAGCCACTGAACCCATTCCATGGCCACTGAGAGGAAATTCAGGTGGTTTTGCTTTTCATTAGAGTGATTGAGCCTCCTCAGGTGCATCTCTGAAGACATTTCTGAAGAAGATTAGCATGTGTTGGTAGACTGAATGGAGGAGATCTTCCATCAGTGTGGGCAGACAAAATCCAATCATCTGGTGCCCAGATGAAACAAAATGTGAAGAAAGGGCTATGTCTCACTTTTTCTCTGACAAAGCCAGGACACTCTTCTACTATCCTTGGGCATCAGGACTCCAAGTTTCCTGAACTTTGGACTCTGGGACCTGCATCAGTTACTTAATAGGTTTTATGACCTTTGTCTTCAGAGTGAGAGTTACACCATCATCTTTCTTAGTTCTGAGGCCTTCAAACTTAGCTGTGTTACCCTGCAAGCTCTCCTGGTTCTCCAGCTAGTGGACAGCCTATCATGGAACTTCTTAGCTTCCATAATTCACTGAGACATTTCTCCTAATAGCTATTTTATTGTATTTCTTTCCATGTATATAATATTTCTTGATTATGTGTATATGTATATGTATATACACACATACAGATATATATATGTGTATATATGTACACATACACACATAATCAAAAAATATATATACATGCACACATTATGTATCTATGTGTGCGTGTCTATATATATAATCAATTCTGTTTCTCTGGGGAGTTCTGAAAAAAATATGACAAAAACTCTGAAATTCTTTTTAACTTTTTTTACTTTATCCTTAAATTCATTTTTTAAAAATAATTTCAACTTTTATTTTAGATTCAGAGGGTACATGTACAGGTTTGTTACATGGTATATTGCATGATGCTGAGGTATGAGGTATGATTGATCTCATTACCCAGGTAGTGAGCATAGTACCCAAGAGTTAGTTTTTCAATTCTTACTCTCCTCCATCTCTCCCCCATATAGTAGTACCTACTGTCTATTTTTCCCAACTGTATTTCCATGTATATCTGATGTTTAGCTCCCACTTATAATAGAGACTATGCAGTGTTTGGTTTTGTGTTCCTGCATTAATTCACTTAGGATAATGGCCTTCAGCTGCATCTATGTTGCTGTAAAGAACATGATTTAACTCTTTTTATTACTGTATAGTATTCCATGATGTATGTGTACCACATTTTATTTTTTTTCTTTTGTTTTTGAGACAAGACCAGGCAGAAGTGTAGTGGCACAATCATGGCTCAGTGCAGCCTCAACCTCCCAGGCTGAAGTAATCTTCCCATGTCAGCCTCCTGAGTAGCTACTCCTGAATAGCTAGGACCACAAGTGCATGCCAACACACCTGGCTTGTTTAAAAAATATTGTAGAGACAGGGTCTTACTATGTTGCCCAAGGTGGTCTTGAACCCCTAGGATAAAGCAATCCTCCCTTCTCAGCCTCCCAAAATGCTGAAATTATGGGTGTGAGCCATCGCACCTAGCCTGTACCATATTTTCTTTATCCAGTCCACCACTGATGGGCACGTAGGTTGATTCCATGTCTTTAATATTGTGAATAGTGCTATAATGAACATTTGAGTGCATGTGTCTTTTTGGTAGAATGATTTATTTTCCTTTGGATATAGACGATATAGACCCAATAATGGGATTGCTGGGTCAAGTGATAGTTCTGTGTTAAGTTCTTCGAGAAATCTCTAAATTGCTTGCTGCAGTGGCTGAACAAATTTACATTCCCACCAACAGTGTATAAGTGTTTCTTTTCTCCACAGCCTTGCCAGCATCTGCTATATATATATTTTTTTACTTTTTAATAATAGGTATTCTGAATGGTATGAGATGATATCTCACTGTGGTTTTAATTTGCATTTCTCTGATGATTAGTGATGTTGAACATTTTTTCACATGTTTGTTGACTACTTGTACATCTTTTGAAAAGTGTCTGTTCATGTCTTTTGTCCAAATTTTAATGAGGTTATTTGTTTTTTGCTTTTTGCATTGCTTAAATTCCTAAGGATTTACTATTCAGAATGTATATTATACCCTTGTCAGATGCACAGTTTCTGAATATTTTCTCTCAAAACTATGAAATTCTGATGAATGAAATCAAAGAACTAAATAAATGGAAAAATGTCCCATGTTCATGAATGGAAAGACTCTATATTGTCAAAAGGTCAGTTATTCTCAATTTAGTCTATATATTTAAAACAATCCCAATTAAGTGGAAGACATAGGGAACTATAGTAATAGGAGGAGACTTCAATAGTCCACTTTCAATAATGTATGGAACATCCAGACAGAAAATCAACAAAGACATAGCAAGCTTGAACAGCACTATAGATCAAATGGACTTACACAGATGCAGAATTTTTCACCCAGCAAGAGAAGAATATGCAGTCTTCCGAAATGCATATGAAACTTCTGCCGGATAGATGGATAGATCACATGTTAGGACACAAAATGAGTCTTCACCAATTTAAAGACCAAAATCATAACAAGTATCTTTTATGATCACAGTGAAATGAAATTAGAAATTAGTAAGAGTGTTTTTACAGATCAGTCAGAATACTTTAAATTCTCTTTCAATTCTTCTTTGATTCAATGATTGACTGTTCAGGAATGTGTTATTTAGTTTCCATATATTTGTAAACATTGCCATATTCTTTTATAATTTGACAAATTGGTTTTTCAAATTTTGGATGACCCTCTTAATACAACAAATTCAGGGTGCCAATTTTCAGATTGCTAAAGCATTGACGTGAACAAAAATTTTAATACCATATGAAATATTTAGAGAGATATTCCTTTGCTTTCTCTGACATCATATTTCTGATAAATGTACTCATTAAAGTTAGAAAACAGGTTTACAGAGTATCACTGAGACACAGAAATAATAATTGTAATATAAGCAAAAATTCTGAAATGTACAGTGATTATACATTCTAAGGAAAAGTGCCCAAACCTGAGCTATCCATGTCATTAGGGAAATGTAATATGTGCATTGCTTTAAAAATTAGGCATGAGGTTAGAGTGTGATGAATGAGAAATGAGTGTTTTCACAAGAATGAAAGGAGAGTGGATGCTGGAGAGTAAAAGCAATATCCACTGTAGTGAATTGCTTGTATTAGGCATATGGAATGGAAATATGTGATATTACAAGATATAATAATAATCTTAATCCGGCCGGGCGCGGTGGCTCAAGCCTGTAATCCCAGCACTTTGGGAGGCCGAGACGGGTGGATCACGAGGTCAGGAGATCGAGACCATCCTGG
>NW_012122487.1:12314504-12337564 GCF_000951035.1 Colobus angolensis palliatus
GAGGCAGGAGAATGGTGTAAACCCAGGAGGCGGAGCTTGCAGTGAACTGAGATCTGGCCACTGCACTCCAGTCCGGGCGACAGAGCGAGACTCCGCATCAAAAAAAAAAAAAAAATCTTAATCCAATATCGTTGTTAATGCTGTTACCCTAAAAAGTAACATTATATGTTGTATTTAAAGTGCACTGAAATTTGCTTCTTTGTTGTCTCAATAAACGAAATATGAATTTACTTCTACCTATAATATGTCACGAAAAAACACTGACAAGAAATATTTTTCTAGGCTAACAGATAATTTAACTCTTAAAACTATACCAAGGGGTCCTAAATCACCTGGAAAACTCACAGGTGCCTCAAACAGGAGAAACATTTCTCAATCCATGATTATTTTTGTTTCCCTCATTACTTTAGGATGCCATGGTAGCATTTCCTGTGTTGTCAAAATTTCAATTCCATAGAAGTGGTGAGTTTTCAGTTTGAAAGTAGAAATATATTGTTATAGCTATTCATTGTTCTCATTTATAATACCGTAGTCTGACGCAAGTTAATATATTCAATCTTTTATTTTTTTTTTTAACAAATGTTTAGTGGCCCTATTTGCTAAGCAACTTACTAGATGTTACAATGTAGAGATCAATGAGACCATGTGAGTGGCATGAATAAAGATATGCTGTAGATAGCAGAGGTCGCATTTGGGAAACTGTGTCAGATATACTAAGAGTAAGAGGAGATGATGTTGGGACCAAATATTGAAGTATCTAAGCCATGCTAAGGACTTTAGAATGTATCTGTTAGGATGAAGGTTTAATTGAGGTTTTTGAGTAATGGAATAACATGACCAGATCTGTGTTTACAAAGATACTTCCTCGGGAATTTATCAGAGAGGAAGAAAGCTGGGGAAAGAAATTGAAAACCCATTATGTGCCAGGACCTGAGGATATAAATATTAATAAGGCTTGATCTCAGCCTTTAAGGAATTTGAAGTTGTGAAGAAAACACACTTTTATAAATGCAAATTTAACAATGCCTTTGCTAAAGGAATAAAAATGAAAGGGAGAGTGACTAAATGCCTGGTGTGTGTGTGTGTGTGTGTGAGCAGTCCTAGTGGGTACAGGAGATTCATGGAGATGGAGGATGGTCAGAGCAGATACCCAAAAGTAGCACATGAATTGGAGCTTAAAGGTCAGAGAATAGAATCATAAGGGAACAAGGAATTTGAATTAAGATCTTTCTCAGCAGAGGTAATAGCATATGTAAAAACAACTAGGTATGAGAAAGAATAGAGACTTGGAAATATCAGATAGCCTTTACTGAATCAAAGTAGAGTTGTAGGGAAAACAGTGGGAGATTGTTGTTTAAAAAAAATAAAAAAAAAAAAAAAAAAGGTGAAAGGCCTTCCAAGAGGGAGGAGGAGAAAGCTGCACCAAGAGGAGGGTGGCAGAAAAAGCCAACAGGGACTGGAACAGAAAAATGTTGCTATCCAAATAAGAGACCTCTAGGATTTCATACAGAAAAATAGGCATTTTAGAATGATATCTCTGCTAACAGAAGTGGCCAAAAATTGAAGTCAAAATACAGTAAAGAAACAAGAGATAATGAGAACTATAACTAGATGTATGAAGGAAAAAAGAGTGAAAGAATATACAAATTCTGAAGATATTTACAGGGTAGAAATTACAGTATTTGGTGATCTCTCAGATGTGAGGTTTTAGGTGAGCAGAGGATTTCTGATGTGGGCAAAATGCAGAAATTAGCAGTCACTTGTAATGAAAGCAACCAACCAAAAGGGAAGCAGAGGGGTGGTGATAATTATTTATTACTTTAGACACACTGAATTTGAAGTGCCAATATAATATAGCCAGGAGGCACAAAATATTAAAATTATGAAGCACGGCAAGAAATTGTGTTTTATATATATATATATATATATATATATATATATATATATATGATTAATGTCTAAGTCCCTGATTTACTCCAGTCTATAACCTTGTCCCTCATCCTAGCTAACTTCAATGAAGATTCATACAGACCGGTTTTAAGGACAAAACTTGGTCGATGAAAGAATACCTGGACATACATAAGGATTCCACTCCCCGCTGGCAATACCTGATTGGGATTTGGGTATGATTTAGGGTCTGCTTGACATGTGCCCTGAGGCCTGAGGTCATTGAAGCAGTTTCTGCTTCCCTGGGTCTTTCTCCTTGATCATCATGCTCAATATTTTTGCCAAGTTCTTTTCATAGCTAATGTAGTTGATAAATTTCTGGTGGAAGCACTAGTGATGATAATACATGCAATACTATATTTAAAGGTAATCTAAATCTAGCTTTCTAGCTTAAAATCTACTGCTACTTGAAATTTTCTAAATTCAGAATGGTTCTCATTATATTCCATTTTACATATCCTAGATTGAATAATACTGTATTACATACTTATTGAATGCAGAGCAAATTGTACTAAATTCTAGGAAAATCATGGTGTAGGCCTTACACAAAAATGTAGATATGAAAACAAAATAAGACAATTAATATAAAATATACTTATCTATATTTGTAATTTATTAATTTCAGAGTGGAAATAGTTATCCTTTCAATAGTTCCCTTTAAAGTCACCTTCTTTGCATGACAAAGTTTTTTTTATAGTGTTTTTATTTGTTTTATGAAACTGAAATGTGTTATTTTGTTTATTAGATTAATATATATATGATCAATTTGGTGCTATGAACTTTTAGTATTATTTAAAAGACTAAGAAATTTTGATTAAAAAATAAAATCTGCTGTGAGTTATTTCCCAAAAAGATCCAAATGTAAGAGGGGCCAGGGCAATCCCAGAAGCCCAAGTGAAAATCTATATCCACAAATTTCTATATCCACAAATTTCTATCTCTGAGGAGGAAACAAAGGAAGTCTATTAATCTCTTGGCTTCCTTCTGTGGAAAATAGCTAGCTTTTGGTATTTCAAAGAGTGCTATGTAACATTTGTATGTTCATTCTAAATTGGTGTAACTATAATAGTGGGTAGTCATACAGATTTATAACAGACTGGATTGAACAGTCTTAGGAGTTGTTAAAATCTATAGAGTGGGCAGCCACCTACAGTGTATAGATATTTTAGATGGAATTCTTGTAAGTGATTGGATTTAAATAACTTTTACATCTTCTTTTAAGTTCAGGGTTTTAATTTTATATAATGCTATGAATGATTGTCTTCATTGTTGTATTAACTTGACAGTATATTAAGCAAACTTTCTGAGTCAGAACACCCAGAAATTATGGTGAGGAATATTGTGGGTAGAGAAAAAGGAAAGAGGAAGTATAATGTAGAAAATATCAATAATTTAATATAGAAGTGTAATACGAGTTGATCTTTAGAAACTGAGAGGAGTCAAGAAACTTCCAGAAGCCATATTTCTTTAAAGACAGAGGATGAATATACTCTTCAAACAGCAAGCACAATTAGAAACATGTTGATATTACATCTTATAAAGGGTAAAAGAAAAGAAAATGACTTACTGAATTAGTTCTTTCTCACACTGCTATGAAGAAATACCAAGACTGGGTAATTTATAAAGGAAAGAGGTTTGATTGACTCACAGTTTCACATGGTTGGGGAGGCCTCGGGAAACTTGCCATGATTGGCAGAAGGCACCTCTTCACAGGGAAGCAGAAGAGAAAATGGGTTCTCAGTGAAGGAGGAAGCCCCTTATAAAACCATCAGATCTCATGGGAACTCACTCACTATCACAAGGACAGGTTGGGGGAAAGCACCTCCATGATTCAATTATCTCCAACTGGTCCCTCCCATGACATGTGGGAATTATGAGAACTATAATTCAAGATGAGATTTGGGTGGGGACACAACAAAACCATACTACTTAGTCATTTTTTAGGACATAAACCATAGAACCAGTCTCTGGAATTCATTCTCTTAGCCTTTTAGGTATATTTTGGTGTGAGGTGTGGGGGCAGTGGGAGAAGTTACCATGTATATTTGTTGTAGAAAACATGTTACTTAGAAGAAAAAGTTCTTGCCAGAATAAATTCCAAAAGACATTTTTCATCTGGGATGTTATATAAAAAATGTACTCCACCAGGCTCTTTATTACAGCTTTGTGCTAAATGACAAACTCATTTCCGAATGGCTATTTCTTATAACATCTTTTAACGAAAGCTGTGGATATAACCTCAGAAAGGACCTCAGAGAGAGAGGGTGATATTGCATGGAACAAGTCACTTGTGATCCAAGTACACCTAACTATATCTAAGAGAAGAATTTAGAGTTGAATTGATGATCCCTTTGGCTATCTTCTCTAAATAACACAGAATCAGGCAGACTTTTTATATAACATGACAGTCCATTCAAGAATATACTCTGTTTTAAGTTTTGTGTTCTGTGTTGTTGAAGGAAGACTAATACATACCCCTTAAAAAACAGAAGTTGGAAATGGAGCAGGGCACGGTGGCTCATGCCTGTAATTTCAGCACTTTGGGAGGCCCAGGCAGAGGGATCGCTTGTGCCCAGGATTTCAAGACCAGCCTGGCAACATGGCAAAACTCCATCTCCACCAAAAAAATACAAAAATTAGTCAGACGTGGTGGTGCACCTGTAGTCCCAGCTACTTGGGAGACTGAGGTGGGATGATCATTTGAGCCTAGGAGGTTGAGACTACAGTCAGTTGAGATCACGCCACTGCACTCCAGCCTGGGTGATGGAGCAAGACTCTGTCTCAGAAAAATAAAAAAAAAAAGAGAAAAGAAAGAACAAAAAAAATTGGAAATGCAGCCAAAGTTGTACTATGGGATACTAATGTGTTTTGGGTAAATATATATTACCAAATATATATTGCCTGTTTCTAATAAAAATAAATAAGAGGCTACATACCAAAATTCATTTTAATCATGATAACAGAAATGTAAATAATATATTCACTGTAGAAGAGATAAAGTGGTAAATAATTTAACACAAGATTTTAACAAATATATCTTACTGGGCATTTGAATTTCTCATAATTATGTTTAGCTCATTTCTCCTAGAAACTGTTGCCAATAGTTACTCCTCTTAACCCAGCCTGATTTAATCTAGATGCACTTACCCTATTCTTCCACCTACTTCTCGAATGGTTTATGTTCTAGCTGGCTCTGACTCCTTCGTTTCTGGATAGTTCACCTGCTGTTTGGCACCTTAAGATGTGGGAACCAAGCCATTAACTTAATTACTCCACTTTATCTATCTCAAAGTGAGTTTCCTCAAGCCTGGAACAGTGTTGACTTCTGATAAGGTCTGACTGCAGCTGGAATTAGTCTTGAAAGCAAGACCATGACTACTACATACCTTCTAGTTCCTAACTATTCTAGTGGCTATATATTCACTCAACATTAAATGAAGCTTCATAAATATTCACCAAACACATTTTCAACCTCCACTTTATAATGATTAAAACAAAACAGAGCAAAAAAAAACCAAAAAACAAAAAAAAACAAAAAACACTGTCAGTGATGGACTGGAAAGTTTGCCTTCTTCTCTTGCTTACCTTGAGCTCTGGCATTTTGACTTTTCTCGCTTACCCAACTGTCTTCTTTTAGCTTGTCAAGACAGGAAAATCCTCCTTATAAAGCAGAAAAAGGCAGTTCTGACAGATTTACTTTTCTAATCCAAAACATTTTTAAGGAAGATATATTTTGAATGTCGCTTTGTAATAATTTTAATGAGTTGACCAAAGGCAGTTTTTTTTTTTTTTTGTAGTGGTGATTGTTTCATTTTTGTTTTCCCACACAATGTAATCACAGTATGTTTCAAAGAGCTATTTTTATTTTGCTAATTTCCTTTTCTAGAACTGGAGAAAGTAGAATAATAACCTCATACTATGACCATCTTCAGCTGACACCTTTTATAAGAATTTACCGTACATTCTTCTTTTGTTGGGAGGGATTTTCTGAAGAAAGTGGTTATTCCACTTCACAATTACCTTCTTCAATTCATCACAGAAAAATTGCTTTTACTCAGAAGGTATTATTTGAAAGACTGGTCTTGGCCCCCTTTTCTTCCACTGAACTCTCCCTAATGATTACAGAATGTGAGTGACTTCCCTTTTTCTATCAATATTTTATCATTTAGCACCTGTGAAAACAATTCCCACTTAACTAAACACACTCAGGGTGTGATGTGTTTTGAAGTAAAGTACTTTTAAATATCAAACAAATAGCATACAAGGACACACAGTTATCAAATACTGCTGTTCACTGCGTAACACAGAATGTAAGATACAAACTAACACTTCTAACATTTATACAAATAGGCATGAAAACAGATAATAACTGTTTCTATTGTTCCTCTGTAAGATTTTCCCCCTCTCATTCTAAATATACAGCCTGGCAACTTGGATCACATAGGAATCATTTTGAACTTGAGACTGTGTTAAGCAGTATTGGTGCACTCTTAGAAAAAAATTAATATCTTTCATACATATTGCCTTTTATGGTTAAGAACACTTTTGATTTGTTATCACATTTGATTTTCTAACAACTCAACATAGATAAAGCTTTCAAACTATACATCTCCTATTCTAGGGCATATCAGAAGTAGGGGTGAGAGTAGGTTAGGAGCAGATCCAGAGTTAGGAAAGAGGGGAGGTATGAGGGTTGGGTTCTGTGTGTAGGTATTTTTAGTAAGATTCTCTAGTGATTCTGTTGGACATTCTAAACTGGTAATAAATCAATGTCCCACATGGTAGTTCTCAAAATATGGTCCTCCCATCAGCCTCACCTTAACAGATGAGATTTGTTGTATATTCAGACACCCAAATTCTACCCAGATGTAATGCATCAGAAAGCCTGGGGTTGTGCTGGCTTTAATCTAACTCCCCAGGAGACTGTGATGCATGCTGAACTTTAAAAGCCACTGGTCTACAGCCCTACTTATCACAAATTTCGTAGGGATCAGAGGACCTGTGTTAGTGTTTGGGCTTCTTCCAGGCCTAACAAACCAGTATCTCATAAAAGAGAGATAAATCTTTGCAACTGAGCATTTTGAAAATTCTACCGATGATTCTAAAGCATAGTAAAATTAAAAACCACTGATGTAGTTGAATTTATAAAGTTTATTTTTCTTGTTTCTCTCTCTTTTTCTTTCTCTTTCTTTCTTTCTTTTTCTTTCTTCTTGTTTTCTTCTTTTTTTTTTTGACAGGGCTTTATTGTGTCGCACAGGCTGGAGTGCAGTAGCACAATCACAACTCACTCCTGATTCAAACCTCCTGGGCTCAAGCAATCCTCTAACCTTGGCCTCCTAAGTAGCTGGAACCACAGGCACATGCCACTATGCTCAGCTAATTTTTTAATTTTTTGTAGAGATGAGGTCTTCCCATGTTGTCCAGACTGGTCTCAGACTCCTAGACTCAAGTGATCCTCACACCTGACCTCCCAAAGTGCTGGGATTACAGGCATGAGCCATTAGACTGCCCTATAAACTTATTTTCAATGAACTAAAGTTTCTGAATTTTCTGGCTCTTGTCCCATCCAGTCTTCTCTCCTGATATTTCTACCATCCTTACTCTTATCCCTACATTTTAAACTTCAGCTATGATACACTTAATTCCACAGCATTCCCAATATGCATGAGATCTAAGCCACTATTACTTTAAACAACTAGTCCTTTTAGAAATCTTTACTAAATTATTCCTTTGATAATAGGAATTATTAGTACAATAGTTAGCTTTGGAAGGTGGGAACTGAGTGAAAAGGGACAGGAGGGAACTTTGTGTTGGGTTGAATATTTTCAATATCTCAACTAGAGTGATTGTTACATAGTTAAATGCATTTCTGGAAACTGCTTTTCACCATATGTCAGCTTTATCTTAATATTAAAAAAATGTGAAGGAAGAAAAAAAATGCGCTCCCTTCACACATGCTTCCCCTCCACTCTGCCCAGTTCCATGAACGCTGCTGCTCCTCATTATTCCCGTGACTTTATGGCTTTGTGTTTTCCAAAGTCTCAAACATCTTTCAGGAAATAACTTAACATCTAGTGATAAAAACAATTCTATAAACGGGCTCAAAAATCAATCTGCCATGCAGAGCTTGAGCACAAATTTCACACTCTACTCTCCATTGTTTATTTGTTTTTTTAAATTGTGGTAAAAAATGCATAACGTTTAGTTTACAGTCAAGCATTTTTATGGGCATATTTGAGTAGTGCCTTACTACTACTCAATGTATAGTCACATTGTTGTGAATCTTCTAAACTCTTTCATCTTGCAAAAGTAAAATTCTGTACTTATTAAGCACTAATTCTCCTTCTCCTCTCTCCCCATCCTTGGCAGCCATCTTTGAACTTTCTGTTTCTGTGATTTTGACTCTTAAATACTTCATATGAGTAGGATCTTAAAGTATTTGTCATTTTCTGGCTATCATATTTTACTTATCATGATGTCCTCTAGTTTTATCCATGTAGCATGTAACATAATTTTCTTCTTTTATAAGACTGTATAATATTTCAATATATGTATTTACTACATCTTTTATACATTCTTCTGTCTATGAATATTTAGATTCAGTCACCATTGTTTTAACAACCTGCACAAAACTTCTTTCTACTTCTTCAAAAAGAATTTATCTCTGTTCAAACATCTCTGCCAGAAACTCACCAGTTGTAAAACAGCCATATTCTAAATTTCCTTTGGGTTTCAGCTGAGTGTATTGTCTTTCTGTATGCATTCTGTTGCTTAAAGGTTGACACACAAAAGCCACTACTAATAGGTGCTTTTGATTCCCATGTTCAAGGTCAAACAGTTTAAAAAGACACATGAGTTCAGAACAAAAGGTTTTATAACACTTATTTCAGTATATTTGTTTTCATGCCACTTAATTTTAAGCTTTCCACTGGCAAGTAACTCCCCCATACTCATTGCCTTTAATCAATTAAACATCTTATTTTTCACAATATTTATTTCCAAATATTAGCATCGCAAACATCAAAATTTGTACTGTCCATTTTGTCCATCTAAAAATCCATTCTTCACATTTTAGCCAGAGTGTTCTGTCTAAAGTTCTAATATGACTGTATTTCTCCTTTGCTCAAAAGTGTTTAATAGATCTTTGTCCAAAATCTAAAACCTACATATCATTTAAAAGGACACTTGTGATGTGGTCTTCCTTTAATTGTTACTGACTTGTGTCTCAGGCGTTACTGCATTATTGTGTACTCGACTGTATGTGGGACTCCTCCCTCTCATCATGCCCTTTTATGCTGTTGATCCCTTGCTCTGTATTGGCTCCCTGTGGAATTCCTTCTCCCACTCATACTATTAGCTAAACTCTGTGCATTGAAATTTAAGCTTTCCTTATCAGCCTTGTCTCCCTTTGTCTGAAAAACATAATCATCAAGGATGAGTTAATTGCATTTAAGGTGAATACTGATCCCCCTTAACAGTCACCCTTAACACCCTGATTATTCCTTGATCCATAACTAGGTTGAAATACCAGCAGGCCACAGGGAAATAAACACATACCCATCACAACAGGATGAGTACATACCAAAATGTGAAATGAGACAAGATGCTATACACAAAAAAAATTTTTATAATTATTATCCATTTAACACCTGTAGAGACTTTGGAGTATATATTGTGAATGGATTGTAAAGTAATTATACCAGGGAGAAAGGAAAATGCTGATGGATTGAGCTAAATTATTGATATGGAAAGATGGTCCAGAGATTCTGAATTTAGCACATATTACCATGAGCAGCTAACCCAGCAGTATCTCTATTGCTTAGTTGACTGGTTGACTAAAATGTAGGCCCATGGTGGCTTATATTAAAGGAAGATGAAATGCTGGAACTTCTTTGGTAGACTGTAAATAAAGGAATCAAATGGCTCAGAAAGATAGGAAGCAGGAAATGGATTTAACGTGTTCACCTTACTATGCACATTTACCAAAACCTCTGTTCTCTTCTTGATACCATCACCAGTGTTGCTGCCTTAGAATTTTTTTTTTTCTACTGGTCTATAAATTCTTCAAAGGGTGTCAATTATTCAGCAACTTTATTTCCAATGTCTACTAACTGCCTGGCAAATTATTTTATTTAATTTAAATGAAGGACCATAGTTTTCTTTTATTGTTATAGCGACCCATATTAATATTGTGTCAAATATTAGTATATTATTGATGACAAACACATAGTACTATTTAATTATATCAATGATATATGTCAGTTCTTATTCTTCAATTTACTTTTAAATTCGTTGTTTGAAATGTATTTCTATCTTTTTCATTAATAGAAACAGCTATATATATTACATTATATTAGTATACTTCATTGATCTTCATTTATCTTTTTCCATTTAAATTGCTTCTAGTTTTCCCTGCAATAAAAAATACTTCTACTTTGGGAGGTCAAGACAGGAGGATTGATTGAGGGCAGGAGTTTTAGATTAGCCCTGGCAACATGGTGAGACCCTGTCTCTACAAAAAATTTAAAAGCTAGCCAGGCATGTAGGATATGAATATAATCTCAGCTACTTGGGAGGTAGAGGTAGAAGGATTGTTTGAAGCTGGGAGTTCAAGGCTGCAGTGAACTATAATCACGCCACTGCATACCAGCCTGGGCAACAGAGTGAGACCCTAACTCAAAAAATGAATGAAAGAACTTCCAAGTGACATCAACAACATGGTGAAACAAGAAGCCCCGGACTCTCTTTCCCCCTAGGGACACACAATTATAACGACAATATGCAGATCATTTGTTTTCGTGAGAAATCTAGGAACTAGTGGAAAAGCTCCTGTACCATCGGTGAGTACAAAGCCAGTCACATTTAAATTAGCAACACCCTCTCACCGTAATCCCCACCCAGGCACAGCACTGTACATGCAGTTGTGAGGAAATCCTCAGATTCTCCCTGAGGATGCAGAGAGTTGGACAGCATATCCACATCTCAATTTTCCTTGGTATTGCCCAAGAGAGTGGCTTTTATCTTACTGTCTTGGAGTGATGATGGGACCTGACATAACAAAGGCAGTGGTTTTAACTAGCATGCAGGTATTCAACAAAGCCCCTCCCTCTGGCTCAACACAGAGGTGAGTAAAGCAAAAAATAACTTTCAGCCCCCAGCTACTCCTTGGGTAGGAAAAGACTTGGATAGCACATCCAGTATCTCAAATTTCTGGGTGCTATCTGAGGGACTGGCTTTTATGTCTCCTGTCTTAAAGCACTAAGAAGGTCCAGCATAGGCTAGATCTTTGGGGGCTACATGAAGCAAGCTGGTAGGTTGAACTACCAGGTGAGTTTTCACCACAGCTCTTCCCATGGCTCAACACAGGGTAAGTGGTGAAATGCTTCAGCTTCCAGCCTCTCCCTGAGAGGCAAAGAGTTGAACCATGTGCAGAAGTTCCAAATTTTCTGGGAGAAAGCCCAAAGGAATAAACACACAGAAATATACCCACAATACAGACACAAGATAAATCTCCAGGAATTAACCCTCAGGAAGCAGAGATATAAATTATCAGAGAGATAATTCAAAATAATTGTCATAAATAGGCTCAATGAGCTCAGGAGAACAATGCATGACAAAGTAAGAATTTTGGCAATAAATAAATTTTTTTAAAAAAATCTTTGAGCTGAAACATGTAATAAAAGAATGAAAATTTCAATGAAAGAGTTAAACAGCAAGCAGACTAGTGCAAGCAAAAATTATCAGTCAGCTTAAAGATAGATTATGTGAAAATATCTTGTCAGAGGAGGAAGAAAAAGCAATGAAAAAGAGTGAAGAAAGCTTATGACAGGACTTATGAGATGCCATTAAGTTGGACAATATATGTATTATAGAAGTCTGAAAAGAAGACAAGTAATAAAGGAGCAGAAAGATTATGCAAAGGAATAATAACTGAAAATTTACTAAATCTGGGCAAGAAAATTCACATTCACATACAGAAAACCCAAATGACCTCAAGTAAGAAGAATCTAAAGAAATTCACACTGAGACACATTATAGTCATATTTTCAGATGTCAAAGACAAAGAGAATTTTGAAATCTGCAAGAGAAAAGTGATTTGTCGCATACAATGTAATATTAATAAGACTAATAGTGCATTTTTTCATCACAGATTCTGCAGTTCAAAGTGAATGAGATGATATATTCAGAATGCTGAAAAAAAGAAAAAAAAATAACCTGTCAAGTGTGAATACAATACCTGGCAAAATTGTCCTTCAAAAAGGAAAGATAGATAAAGACTTTCACATACAAACAGAAACTGAAGTCATTCATCACTACTAGATCTGCCTTACAAGAAATGCTAAAGATAATTCTTCAACTTGAACCAAAGAGAAACAGTGATACAATAGTTTAAGAAAGTATAAAGCTCACTGGTAAAGCTAACTATGTAGACAAAACCAGAACGTGTATTATTGGAATGGTGATCATTAAATAACTTTTAATTGAAGTACAAATGTTAAAATACAAAAGTATTTAAAATAACTGTAACTAAAAGTATGAAACAAATGCACAGTATAAATAGATGTAAAATGTGGCATTAATACATAAAGTGTGTGTGAGGGTAAAATATAGAATTTTTGTTTGTGATAGAAGTTGTTATCAACTTTAAAAAGACTGTTATAATTAAAGATAATTTACATAAGCCCCATGGAATCACAAAAAGAATGTACCACTGAAATTACACAAAATAGAAAGAGAAAAAAATCAATTCGTGTCAACAACAAAATTAACAAAACACAAAAGAAACCAGGAAGAGAGAAAAAGAAGGAACAAAAGAACTATAGGACAAACAACTTAGTTTTGAAAAGGGAAGTAGAAAGTTGTTCCATATCAACATAGTAAAGCATCACTTAATGGCAAGGATATGTTCTGTGAAATGTCTCTTTGGGCAATTTCATCACTGTGCAAACACCATCGAGTGTATTTACACAAACCTAAATGGTACAAACTACTATGCATATAGGCCATATGGTGTAGTCTATTGCTCCTAGGCTAGAAAACTGTACAGCATGTTACGGTGCTGAATACTGTAGGTGATCATAAGACAGTGGTCAGTATATGTGTATCTAAAGATGTCTAAACTAGGCAAAAGCATAGTAAAAATATGGTACAAAATATTTAAAAGAAAGAGTACACCTGTGTAGGGCACACACTATAGATGAAGCTTACAGGACTGGAGTTGCTCTAATGGAGTCAGTGAGTGACTGATAAGTGAATGTGAAGGTATAAGATATTACTGTATGCTACTGTAAACTTTATAAACACTGCACACTTAGGCTAAACTAAATTTATTTAAAAATACTTTTCTTCAATAAGAAATTAACTTCAGCTTACTGTAACATTTTAGCTTCATATACTTCTAAATATTTGTTAATGTTTTGACTCCTGTAATAATGCTTAAGTTAAAACACAGACACATTGTACAGTTGTACAAAAATACATTCTTTTTTATATCCTTATTCTATAAGCATTTTTCTATTTAAAACTGTTTTTATTTATTTTTACTTTTTAACCTTTCTTGTTAAAACTATGATACAAACACATACATTATCTGAGGCCTACATTGGATCAGGATTATCAATATTACTGTCTTCTATCTTCACACTTTGTCCCCCTGGAAGGTCTTCAGGGGCAATAATACACATGGAACTGTCATGTCCTTTGATAACACTGCCATTATCTGGAAGACCTGCTAAAAGAGCTGCCTGAGGCCATGATGCAGTTAACTTTATTTTTTTTAATAAATAGAAGGAGTACACTCTAAAGTAATAATAAAAAGTATAGTATAGTAAATACATAATCCATAATTGTGGTAATTTATCATCATTATCAAGTATTATGTATTGTACATAATTGTTTGTGCTAGACTTTTATATGACTTGCAGTGCAGTTGGTTTATTTATACAAACGTCACCACTAACACATGAGTAACATGTTGTCCGATGATGCTATGACAGCTACAACATCACTAGGTGATAGAAATATTTTAGCACCGTTTTAACCTACTATAGTCTTTAATATGTGGTTCATCACTGACCAAAAGGTCATTATGCGATACATGGGTACATTATTTACTTCAAATGTAAATAGTTTAAACTCCCAAATGAAAAGACATGAAATGGCTGAATGGATTTTTTTTTAAATAAGAAATATAAGATCTGACTCTGCTAGCCACAAGTGTCTCACTTTAGATTTAAGAACTTCTGAAAGTGAAGGGACAGGAAAATGTATTCCATGGAAATAGTAACAAAGAGGGAGCAGAGGTGGCTATATTTATGTCAATTAAAATAGATAGTAGTGTGTCAAAAACTGTCACAAGAGACAAAGAAGAACGTTATATAATGATACAAATGACTATTCACCAGGAAAATAGAACAATTTTAAATATACATGCATCCAAAATTAGACACTTACATTTGAAAGGAAACACTGACAGAACTGAAAAAAAGAAATGGGCAGAATACATTAATAATTGAATAGTTTAATACCCAACTTTTATAATGGATAGAACAACCAACAGAGAATCAGCAAAGAAACAGCAGACTTGAACAATATTGTAGGCTAAATGGAATAACAGACATATTTAAATTCTCACCCAATAGCAGAAGAATATACATTATTCTCAAACACACATGGAATATTCTTCAAATAGACCATCGGTCATGTTAGGTTACAGATCAATTCTTAACAAATACAAGATTAAAATTACATCCAGGCCGGGCGCGGTGGCTCAAGCCTGTAATCCCAGCACTTTGGGAGGCCGAGACGGGTGGATCACGAGGTCAGGAGATCGAGACCATCCTGGCTAACACAGTGAAACCCCGTCTCTACTAAAAAAATACAAAAAACTAGCCGGGCGAGGTGGCGGGCGCCTGTAGTCCCAGCTACTCAGGAGGCTGAGGCAGGAGAATGGCCTAAACCCGGGAGGCGGAGCTTGCAGTGAGCTGAGATCCGGCCACTGCACTCCAGCCTGGGCGATAGAGCGAGACTCCGTCTCAAAAAAAAAAAAAAAAAAAATTACATCCAGTATCTTTTCCAACCACTATGGAATGAAACTAGAAATCAATAGCTGAAAGAAACCTACAAAATTCACAAATATATACAACTAAACAACACACTATTAAACAATAAATGGTTCAATAGAGAAATTAAGAGGGAAATTAAAAATATATTGAGACAGGCCAGGCACAGTGGCTCATACCTGTAAACCCAGCAGTTTGGGAGGCCGAGGCGGGTAGATCACCTGAGGTCAGGAGTTTGAGACCAGCCTGGCCAACATGTCGAAGCCCCGTCTCTACTAGAAATAGAAAAATTAGCCGGGTGTGGTGGTGCACATCTGTAATCCCAGCTACTTGGGAGGGTGTGGTGGTGCACATCTGTAATCCCAGCTACTTGAGGTAGGAGAATTGCTTGAACCCGGAAGGCAGAGATTGCAGTGAGCCAAGATAGTGCCACTGCACTCCAACCTGGGCAACAGAGTTAGACTCTGTCTCAAAAACAAACAAACAAACAAAAACATACATACACACACACACACACACACACACACACACATTGACACAAACAGGAATGAAAACATAACGTACAAAAACAGGTAGAATGTAGCAAAAGCAGTACCAAGAGGGAAGTTTACAGTGATAAACACCCACATTTAAAAAGAATAAATGTCTCAAAATTTTAAAACTCTAACTTTACATTTCAAAGATCTAGAAAAAGAAAAATAAACTCTGCTCAAAGTTACCCCAAAAGAGGGAATAATACTGATTAGTGATTAGAACGGAAATTTAAAAATAGAGGATAGAAAAGCCAAAAAATATCATAAGAGTTGATTTTCTGAAAACATAAAATTGACAAAATTTTAGCTAAACTAAGAAAATAAGAGAGAAGACTCATAGACTTAAATAAATAAAATCAGAAATCAAAGAGGAGACAATACAACTAATGCCACAGAAATAAAATGTGTCATAAGAGACTACTATGAAATCACAAAGAAACTGGATAACCTAGAAGTAATGGATCAATTCTTAGAAACATACAAGCTGCCAAGACTGAATTATTAAAAACAATCTGAATAGATCTATAACTAATAAGGAGATTGAAACAGTAATCAAACACCTCTCTCCAAATAAAAAGCCTATAGAAAGACTGCTTTACTAGTAAAGTCTACCAAACATCAAAAGAAGAATTAATACAACTCTTCCAACAAATTGAAGAGAACACTTCCAAACTTCTTTTATGAAGCCAGCATTACCCTGATACCAAATTTAAACACAGACATCACAAGAAAAGAAAACTACAGGCTAATAAATCTGAAAAAAAAAACTTGCAAAAATATTCAGCAAAATAAAATTCCAGCAAATCAAAATCAACAGTGCATTAAAATGATCATACACCTTAACCAAGTGTGATTAATCTTCAGCATGCAGGGTTAGTTCTTCACATAAAAGAAAATTAATGTGACATACCATGTTAACAGAATGAAGAATAAAAATCATATGATCTTCTCAATAAATGCAAAAAATATACATAATTTCATGGTAAATTAAAAACTAGAGGGAAGTTACTTCAACACAGTAAAAGATGTATATGAAAATTTAACATCATTATCAATCATAAAAAACTGAATGTATTTCCTGTAAAATCAAGAGAAGAAAAAATGCCCATGCTTAGCAATTCTATCCAACTACCAGAACAATTATGTTAAAAAATTCTTAAAATGCATCCACCTCAGAGAGGAAGAAGTAAAACTGTCTGTTTGTAGATGATGTAATCTTATGTATGGAAAGTCCTAAAGACTTAAAAGAAACCTGTTAAAACCAATAGAAATATTCAATGAAGTTGCAGAATACAAAATCAACATATAAAAATCAGTTGCATTTCTATACACTAACAATGAACTACCTAAAAAGGTGTTAGGAAAACAGTCCTATTTATAAAATCATCAAAAATAATAAAATAGTTAGAAATAAACTTAATAAGGAGGTTATAATGGTTATTATTAGGTGTCAACTTGACTGGATTGAGGAAATAAACTTAATAAGGAAGTTATAATGGTTATTATTAGGTGTCAACTTGACTGGATTGAGGGCTGCCTAGTTGGCTGGTAAAGTATTGTCTCTGGGAGTGTCTGTGAGGATGTTGCCAGAGGACATTGACATTTGAGTCAGTGGACTGGGAGAGGAAGACCTACCCTCCATGTGGATGGACACCATCAGTTAACTGCCAGTGCAGCTGGAACAAAGCAGGAAGAAGACAAATTGAGCTTGCTTGCTCAGTCTTCTGGCTGTCTCTCTTCCCATGCCAGACGCTTGCTTCTCCTCATGCCCTTGAACTTCAGACTCCAGGTTCTTCAGTCTTTGGACTCTGGGACTTGCATCAGTGGCCTCTGAGAGGCTCTTGCACCTTCTGCCTCAGACTGAGAGCTCACTGTCAGCTTCCCTGCTTTTGAGGCTTTTGGACTTCTACAGAGCCATGCTGCTAGCTTCTCTCTTTCCCCAGCTTGCAGGTGGCCTATTGTACTTCACTTTGTAATCATGTGAGTCAATTCTCCCTAATAAACTCCATTTTATAATATATATATATATTATATATATATAATATATATATATTTGTTTTTGGTTTTTTTTTTTCATGTATATTCTCCCTCTGAAGAATCTTGACTACTACAAGTTTTGGTACCAGGAGTGGTTCTAAAGGGACAGAATTAAAAGGCTTAACTTTTTAAATTAATTTTGGGGTTTCTGAAATTGGCTCTCTAGTCCGATTATATCTAAAAATGCTAAGGACTCTACTTATAATAGTATGGAGAGCATTGATAGTCTTTGGCGTGAATTGTTTAGAGAGTTGTGCATTAGATAGATCAAAAGATGGCCCACTGTGAGTGATCTGAAAATGCCTGATTTCCCTTGGTTTAATATAGAGGAAGGGACCAGAAGTCATAGGGAGACTGTAATGCCTGAGTCCTTTTGTCATTTTAGACTTACTCACTCCAACTTGGAGAGTCCGGAAGACATACCCTTCACCAATACCTTGTGAAATAGATCTGTGAGGGGAGCATCCTTAAAGAACTCTGTGATTGCTCTTCTCTGTATGCTACATCTTACAGTGGGAAGTGCACTCAATTGAAAAACTTAAATGAAATGAGAATAATTGGATCCCAAGGTGGCAGGGGCCAGGTGGAGGCACTCAGCTGTCAAAGGCAAGATGGGTGTAGTTACTGAAATGGACAGCAGAGACAAACCAACAATCAGAATAGTCTGATTCATGTAAAAATGTGGCAATGGCTAATTAATCACTGTGTTCCTAGAAGCAAAGTTGATAGGAAGCCTACTATATTCTTATTTGAACTGTATAAGCAGGAACCTTCCAGGACAACTGAACAAAAGTCTAATTTGAATTATAAAACCAGAATCTTATGACTTTTCAATCAATTTCCAGATTTGAGCCAGTTTACAGAACCAGGATGCCAGAACCAGAAGGCCTTGAATAAAGGACAGGCCAGGTCTCCTTTAGGAAGGAATCCTTTATACTAACAACAATTTATCCTGTTAACCTTTCCCCCATTCTTCCTCCAGCCTTTTATCAGGATAAATGTGCTTAGAGAACGGGAAATAATCAGACCTTTCAGGAACTACTGGACCTTGACTCTGAACTGGCATTGATAATAGGGGACCCAAAATGTCATTGTGGCCTTCCAGTTAGAGTAGGGGCTTATGGAGTTGAGATAATTGCAGGTGTTTTATCTCTGGTCCAACTTACAGTGTGTCCCCAGATCCATGCTATGGTTATTTTCCCACTACCAGAATGAATAATTGGAATATACACACTTAGCATCTGGCAGAATGCCACATTTGTTCCTTGACCTATGGAATGAGGGCTACTATGGTGGGAAAGGACAAATGGAAGCCATTAGACCTGCCCCTACCTAAAAAAAATAGTAAATCTAAAGCAATATTGCAACCCTGGAGGGATTGCAGGTTAGTATCACCATGAAGGACTTGGAAGATGCAGGGATGATGATGATCCCCCACCACATCGCCATTTAATGCTTCTGTTTGTCTCGTGCAGAAGACAGATGGATCTTGCAGAATGACAATGGATTACTGTAAGCTTAACCAAATGGTGACTGCAGTACCAGATGTGATTTCATTGTTTGAGCAAACTAGCACATCTCCTGGTACCTGGCATGCAGTTGTTGATCTGGCAAATGCCTTTTTCTACATATCTGTCCATAAGGCCCACCAGAAGCAATTTGCCTTCAGCTGACAAGGCCAGAAATATACCTTCACTATCCTACCTCAGGGATATACCACTCTGTACTTATTGGTGAGACCTTTTCATGTAGGCAGTGGGAAATAAATCAGACTAAAATTCAGACTCTTTTACCTAAGTGAAATTTCTAGGATCCAGTGGTATGGGGCTTGTCAAAATATTCCTTCTAAGGTAAAGGATGTAAGTTGTTGAATTTGGTACCCCCTACAACCAAGAAAGGGGATCTATATATTAGTCTAGCAGATCTATGTATTAGTCAATTTTTATGCTGCTGGTAAAGACATGACTGAGATTGGACAATTTACAAAAGAAAGAGGTTTAATTGGATTTACAGTTCCACGTAGATGGGGAAGGCTCACAATCATGGTGGAAAGCAAGGAGGAGCAAGTCCTGTCTTACATGGATAGCACCAGGCAAAGACAGAAAAGCAGAAACCCTGATAAAACCATCACATCTTGTGAGACTTATTCACTACTATGAGAACAATAGGTGGGAAACCACTCCCATGATCCAATTATCTCCCACCAGGTCCCTCCCATAACACGTGGGAATTATGGGAGTACAATTCAAGATGAGATTTCGGTAGGGATACAGGGCCAAACCAGATCAGTCTATTTTAATTTTGTTTTGCAGGCAATATATACCTCATCGGGTGTGATACTCTGGTCTATTTATTGAGCGATCCAAAAGGCTGTTAATTCATCTCCTTCTGTGATTCCTCAAGGATCTAGAAACAGAAATACCATTTGACCCAGCAATCCCATTATTGGGTGTATACCCAAAGGATTATAAATCATTCTACCACAAAGACATATGCACACATATGTTTATTGTGGTAGTGTTCACAATAGCGAAGACTTGGAACCAACTCGAATGCCCATCAGTGATAGACTGGATAAAGAAAATGTGGCAAATCTATACCATGGAATACTAGGCAGCCACAAAAAAAGATGAGTTCATGTCCTTTGCAGGATCGTGAATGAAGCTGGAAACTATAATTCTCAGCAAACTAACACAGTAACAGAAAACCAAACACCATATATTCTCACTCATAAGTGGGAGTTGAACAATGAGAACACGTGGACACAAGGAGGGGACCGTCACACACTGGGGCCTGTTGGGTGGGATAGCATTAGGAGAAATAGATAATGTAGATGACGGGTTGATGGGTGCAGCAAACCACCATGAAACGTGTATACCTATGTAACAAACTAGGATATGCAGAGCCCCAAAGAAGCCCTGGCTTGGGGAGCCCCTACTTCTGGGGTCCCCAAAGGACTGTAGCTCTTCTCTTATTCTCATTTCCTGCAGTGTGGCAAGTGGGTGCATGTTTCAGTGCTGTTTGTGTTACTGTTCTTTCAGTTCTGTCATACAGCAGGTCCCAAGTTCTTGTTCCAAGTCCAGGAAGAGTGAGGTGTGCAGGCAACTGGAGGGTGAGCAAGGCAGAGAGGAGCTTTTCTGGGTGACAGAACAACTCATACCCAGAGTGGGTAGCTCCTTTCCACAAGCAGGTTGTCCAAACAATTCAAGGAAACCCAAGTTGGTAGCTCCTTTCTGCAGCTGGTAGTTCCAACATCTGTCTAAGTCTAGCTGAGGCTAGGGATTTATGGGCTCAGAAGGGAGGACATACTGCTGATTGGTCCATGAGTGGCCATGGGCAGGCCCAGAAAAATCCCCATAATTTCTCATTCTGGGTCACGGCCTGAACTCAGAACTGGCAGCCTGGCCCCCAGGCTTCAGACCATTCCTAGCTTGAAGGTGGGGTTTCACCTGAAACCCACCCCTTTCTGTCCAGGATTCTGTCTGCCCCTTGCCACCATCAACATGCTGTCTGTGGTGCCCAGGCAGTTTGTGCTGAGGGGTGCCTATAGGCCTGCACCAAGCCACCCTCAGACCCTCTTCAGCCTCCCTCCCTTGCTCGTAGGCATCCAAAATCCAGGGGGAGCTGATGCATCAGGGGCTGGCATGTCAGCACCGCCCCAAATACATGCACACCTGGCCTGGTCACGATGGCAGCTGGACTCAGCCACAACCTTGTTCTGCCCTGGAGTGGGTGCTGGGAGATGGAGAGCCAAGGAACAGGAGAAGACAGTTTCAAGCCTGTGGAGCAAAGGTCTTCCCAGACCCCCGAGAGCACCGGTATACAGGGATCTGGAGCCACAGCTGGGTGGCTGTGGCTGAGCGTGGGAGCATGGGTGCCTGCCCCACCAACTCAGTATGGGGCGGGGCTCTTGCCTGTTCATGGCTCTCTGACCAAGAACATTCTTGGGGAGAATGCAGCCCTGGTCGTCCCTTTCCTGCTGAAGCTTGTATCCTTGCAGCAGCTGCTCCAGATGGGCCATTGCTGCCATCACTTTCATATGTTTTGCCCATTTTATTTAGCTTTTCTTTATCAAATTGTAAATTTTTTGAATTCTGTATGTTAAACATTTGTCAATTATCTGTGTTGCAACACTGTCTTCCAATCTTGGCTGGTCTTTAATATCGTCTATGACATCCCATGTTCTGTGAAAATTAATTTTAATGAATCAAATCTATTATCATGCTTTTTATTTACCTGAAGTCAAAACAACCTCTCATATTTTTCCTCAGTTTCTGTCTTTTTTATATCCAGAAGTTGCACTTTAGTAGAGTCTGAAGTAGAAATCTGTTGTCATTTTGTAATACTGAGATTTGATTATCCAAATGCCATTTCTTAAATAGTTTATTATTACCCATTAATTTGTAATGTTGCCCATGTAATGCAGTAAGTTACTTTATAGGCTTTGTCTCATTTCTGCCTCTCCACCCTGTCCATAGTTTTATGGGTGTATATTTCAAATCACACTATAGTTTTATGCTTCATGTTGATATGTTATGTAATCCCCTTATGTCTATCTATTTCTATTTCTTTATTAAGTTTTTAATTTCCATATGAGTTTTAGAATAATTGCTTAGTGCCTCAAAGATCATTTTGGGTTATTAATTAAATTTGCAATAAATTTATTGAATAATTTGAGGAAAGCTGACATCATTAGAAAATTGAATCTTCTCTTTCATCAATGTGTCTCAATATTCCATTTATTCAGGTTTGTTTTTAAGTTACTCATATTTTCTAATAATATTTTACAATGACTTTATAAAGCTCCTATGCATATATATTAAATGTACTTCATATAGGTTTCCATGTTATTAGAAATGGCTTTTTTTTTTTTTTTTGGTGTCTTTCATTTTCTAATTGGTCATTCATGAAGAATACCAGTGGTTTTAATGTTATACACTGACAAACAAATATACAACCCTAATGAATGAACTAATTCATTCTCGCAGTTTATGAAATCCCTTGGATTTCTCATGCAAATAACTATAGTGTTTGCAAATGAGAGATAAAATATGTGTTTTTCTTCATAATTTATCTACCTATTCCTATTTATAATTGATGTTGCACCTAGAACTTCAAGTAAAATATTAAATATATAGAGGTTATAATAGTTACCTTTGTCCTTAAAGGAAATATTTTTAAAATATCAACCTAAACTATATTTTCTGTGAGATATCTGCCATGTATCTTTACCATATTAAATGAGTTATCTTCTGTTTTTAATTTACTAAGCAGATTTTCATTGTGAATGTGTATTATATTCTATTACATAATTTTTCTGCATCTGTTAGGATGATTATTTGGACTTTCATTTTATTAGTATGTTGCGATATGTTGATAGATTTTATTTATTTATTTTTTTATATTTATTTATTTATTTATTTATTTATTTTGTATTATACTTTAAGTTCTAGGGTACATGTGCATAACGTGCAGGTTTGTT
>NW_012122487.1:12343154-12405700 GCF_000951035.1 Colobus angolensis palliatus
TGAGGCAATGCCTCGCCCTGCTTCAGCTCTCGCTGGTCAGGCTGCAGCAGCTGACCAGCACCAATTGTCCGGCACTCCCGAGTGAGATGACCCCAGTACCTCAGTTGAAAATGCAGAAATCACCGGTCTTCTGTGTCGCTCGCGCTGGGAGTTGGAGACTGGAGCTGTTCCTATTCGGCCATCTTGCTCCGCCCCCCATCGATAGATTTTATTAAAGTGTTGAAACTTTCCTGAAGTTCTGTGATAATGTATACCTGGTCAGTAGATATTACCTTTTTAATACATGGCCGAATTAAATTTGTCAATGTTTTCTTTAGAATTTTTTATCTGCATTCACAAACAAAATTAATACAGAATTTTCTATTCTTATTCTTTCTTGTTTGAAAAGTTGTATCAGCTCTGCAAAATAGATTTTGTACCTATACCTTTTTACCACTTTGAAATATTTTATGCAAAGTGAGGATTATTTGTTAGTTATACATTTGCAAATTTTTTTCATATAAAACTACTTGGGCCTTGTCGCATATATTGGTGATTCTACAAACAACATTTCCTCAGCTCACTTGATGTGTAGCTGGGTTTGACAATATTCCAGCTTATTCTATTTTTTTCCTGTTTCCAAGGTCATAGATGTTTTCTTATCTCATATATAGGCCCAGAGAAGAGCATGGGGGTAATTATCCTTTAACCAGTGAGGTAGAAAGTGGAGGCTTAAATGTTTCAGCCTCCTTATATATATCCATAGAGTTTATTCAAAGATGTACTTTACAGTGTAACATAGAAGACCCAGAGTAGGATTTAGATCCAGTTGTCCATAGAAGGGATATCTTAGTAATAAATTTTATATTTTTCTTCACTTTTCCCTGTCACTCTCCTACTTCCCTCATCTCTGCTTCCAAAGATCACCTTCCAGATAAACTACTATTTATAAACTCTTGTCTAATGCTTTGTTTTTAGAATCTGCCCACTAGTACATGCAGTTGTGGAAGAGGTGTTAGAAGGCAACCCTCGGGATGGGATTTAGAACTAGATCACGCACTGATCAAATGGCCACAAAAACCCCATTACTAGCAGTACGTGGGTACTACTAACTCCCGGGATGCCATAAAACAACAATTAATAATCTGTCCCACTATTTTGGATTAGGAGATATGAAAGAATAGAAGAAATGGACTTGTGTGAAGCTCTGCAGCATTTGAAGGCAATGGGAAGATGATAATATAGAGAATGTCAGTGGTTCAGATTTGCTAATGGCTATTAAAATGGTTAAAAACCTTCTTTAAAACAAGCTAAGAGGTACAAGTTAACCATTCCCATATTATGTGCATGCTGTGAAAATGTGAAGGACTGCAGGACTGCAGGACAGTGTTTTAAAGAGATCTTCATCTTCTGCAGCAACAGTGAAGACTGTGTTGATAATCTAGCCAATAATTTAATTTGAAAGGTAGCAAAATTACAAAGGAAGCTGAATGTATTGCCTTGATAGGATTCCTATTTCAGAAAATCACGACTTGATGGGGAAGAATGTAAACCCTGAAAACAGGGATGGGATCATTTGGGTGCATATGCCTGAAAATGGATTCTGCTGAACAGTACTTGGATTACTAGTGGAAGTAATCTCACTTTTCCTAGAGGGGAGATATCTTTGCCTGGAGACTATGCAAAAAAATCACATATGGAGATTTCTTATGGAGATAATGCTTTTTCTCCAAAATGTCCCCTCCTGACTTCTCACATTGCCTCTAGATAAAAAGCAATATTAGCTTTCTGCATAGTCTGAATGGGGCACACATGGAAAAAAAAAAGAGATGTAGCAGCTAGTTAATAAGTAATAGCAGAAACAGTGAAATATGGGTAAGTTTGGATTTTGAGAATATTGAAATGGAGGATGTGGGTAGAATATGAGCCTGCATAGCGAAGAATTATTAACATGAGATAAATCTCATCTTGTGCCTTAGAATTTAATGCCCTGCCAAATAAATCAGGAGCCAATTCTAAAACTTTGCTTGGGTTGCTCTTTAAAGTTTGAACATGATGACAGAGTACAGTAACTAAATAGACATGTCGGATTGTACTTATGTTGTATTGAAGAATGGGTCAGAAGGCACACAAATATAAACATATTTATCATGTATGACCAGATAATCTGTCAGATTGTCCTGTGAAGAGACAAGAAAGCCTTCTCTTCACTAAGGAAAATATTTATGGGGGCATCAGCATTCTTGAGTAGCTCCATGGTGACTGTTCTCAGAGTCCAGGATTGACAAAAGATTTTTGCATGGAACTAGGACCCTTAGATCAATGGAGATTATAAAATTCTGGCCTCTTGGGAGCTAGGGGGCAGCAATTATCAATCAGCCTCAAGGTATATTTAATTACCATTATAGATAGCAACAGTAAATAGGTAACTGTTAGGCATGTGACCTGCCAGAACCTATGAAGTTGAGCAGAGACCATGATGTTCTTAGTGAAACATTGGATGTGCAATCAACAATGATACGTTTTGACCTGCATGACCAGAAAAAACAAAAATCAAGGGCTTGTGGACAAAGGCTTGTATCTGTTGCCACAGTAACAAAGCAGCAACTTTTAACCTCTTTCTTGCCTGTGAGTTTCATAATTCATTGATTATGTATGCTAATATGTCTTTTAAAAGTCTTGGACTATCACTAAAAATATATAAAATAAATATTCCTTGAAATATTTCCCAAAGGGACCTGTAGTCATTTATGAGAATAAAAGAAAATCAGTGAAAAGACTGAGATAATTTGAAGGTTGTTAGAATCATGGTTTAAACTATTACTTATGTCATAGGCTTTAAAATATTATTATGACTAGTTTATTAGGGTGGGGTATTATGGAATACAGGATATAGATGGAGTCCTGACTCACATCCATCTTACAGTGAGCCAAAAGCATCTATGCACACACCTTATGGTATTTTCTCTGATCCCTGACTGCATAATTGGAATGGTTATAGATAAATGGTGACTGAACCCTCAAGTTTGGTTCTCTGACCTATGAAAGAATGTCCATTATTGTAGGAAGTGTAAAATGAAAGTCCTTGAACCAGCTTCACCAACTCCTCACCACCTACACACACACACACACACACTAGTCAGGAGACTTTGTCAGGAGCAATATCACATTTTTGGTAAAATTGTGGAGATTAGGGTTACATTCCAAGTCTTTAGATTGCAGGAATAATAGGATATTTCATATTTTTCTTCAATTGGTTTGTATAGTTTCTGCAAAACCAAATTGGATTATGGTAGAGGTCAATGCACTGTTGTAAACATAACCAGGTTGTAGCACCAATTCCCATTGCTGTGTATGATATCATGTATTTATTGGAAAATTTCAAAATATCCTTTTACGTTTATTATATGGTCATTGATTTGAATTTTTTTTCAGTCACCAGCAATGAAGTGAATAAAAACCCATTGTCCTTTTAGAAAATATAATAGTATATATTCATGGTTTCCAGAGCTATATTAACTCTCCCACTCCTTATCACAATATGATCTGCAATGAGCATGAGGGTTTTGACATCTGCAGAAGATCATGTTGGCGCAGTATATTGATGTCATAATTCTAATAATACCTATGAAAAGTAAGTGGCAAGAAAACCTAATACTCATGTAATGCACATCTTGCCCGAGTTTAAGAAAAAAGTCCTACAAATTTTTAGGGTCCTGATACATTGGTGAAGTTTATAGAGTCCCAGTGTCTTGCACCTACCCTTTAAGGTAAAGGTCAAGTTATTGCACCTTGTACATCTTTTCATTAAAAAGGGATACAGGGCTTAGCAGGCCTATTTTTATTTTAAAGGCAGAGTTTAGCACCAAGGATGTCTCTACAGTTTAGGGGACCCTGCAAATACTTAAAGGACCTTGTCTATACAAACAAAATGATTTAAAAACACATTATTAAATCTATTAGCCTACATGAAGCATACTAACAGACTTAGAATTTTTAGTAAAAGATAAGGTATGCACATACTTATTTGGTGCCCAAACAGTGAACCTGAAACAACACTTTGCAGGGCCAAGTTATCATCTCTTCCCTTTGATATCAAGAGATCATGTATCCATGTGCTTTATAATCAAATATGCTATTTCTAGCTAAGTTCATATATCCCACCGTGAGAAAATTGTAGCAAAGTTGTTAATGTGCACAATCCATGACTCTTTGGAATCCATCTCTACTAAAACAACATGGATGTTTTATCACAAAGATAATTTTAATTTATCATGACTAAAAGACTGAATTTTAAACAGATTCTTGGAATAGTGGTTCATACTCATCAGCTGGTTCAGCTTTAGCAGCTGTCTTATCTCCAGTAGCTTTTCCAGAACTACTGCCTTCACCACGATGCTACATGAATTTTCTCAATCCATAGGTCTTCTTCAGTACTCTAACTCTGAAGTTCCCTAAATCCTTTTACTTAATGATGGCTACATCATTACTCATGACTTTGCATCATTCCTTGTAACATGAGTGAATACCGAGTTCCAATGAGTCTTTCAAAAGTTGTTTCTATGCTTTGCTCATGACCACAGAGGCAAATATTTCACAGACAATGCAGGAAAATGTGAAAGACAGTGCATTTGTTAATCATATGAATTCGCTGCTCTGAACATTATAGAATAAAGTTAAACTAAAGCATTTTTCAACTTTGTCATTTCTTGAATTCATTCTTTGGGTCCTGATGATGACTGCATTGCTAGAATGTGATCACTTCCAAACTTGACTGTACCTGCCTCCCATAAACTGCAATCAGCATAGGCAAGGAGCCCATAGGCAAAGTGAGAAGAGTGGTAAAATTCAAGCAAAAAGTATCCATCCCTCATCCAGCATGGCTTAAGACCAACCCAGGAGATCATGATGTCATCACCTTGGCCTAAGGCAAAAAAGAACTGCAATATATAAATAAATAAATAAATAAATAAATAAATAAATAAAACCTATGTTGTATGATGAAGCAAAGGTCTCACAAGTTTTAGAGGAGAGAGGTGTTTGTGAAGGGGGAAAGGTGATGACCTGGTACTAGAATTATAGGACAAATTTTGCTTGCTGTCACCTCTACTACTCTAAAATACAAGTGTGGAGGTACCACTACATCTGGAACACAGAGATTTGAGAGCCAATCCAACAGCCCACACAGCAGCTCAATCTCAAAGGTTGGCAGTCACATGTTGGTATCTCTTATCTCTGAATATGTTCTGAGCCTAAATTGAGAAGGTGACCAAAAGAGAGTGGATCCGCAATATTATGGCAGTTCAGTTCTACACATTTCTACAAAAGTAATACTTCTTTCTTGGCCATCCTCACAGAAATAGGACCTAACGACAAGGCCCTAGGACAGCCTCAGAAGCAGCAGTGCCAGGGTTCCTTAAGGCATCGGGTCAATGCCACATGTAGGGGTTAGGGGATGGTTAAGAGATAGAAAGCAAGCCAATGATAAGAGAAGGTAACTGGGGCCCATGCAGATTTCTGACTGGGCTTCCTAGATGGCTAGTCTCAAGCATCAAAGGGTACTAATCATCAGTACACCTAGGTTTAGCCTGGGGCACTTCAACTACTTGGCACAGCTGGCCACAAGCTCAGATCTTAAAATGATTTTTTGAAAACTTTGAAGGAGGCTCTCTGAAGTGCAGAGTCCATTGAGGCATGGGTCTTGGAACAGGAGCTTCACTTGCCCAGGTATAAGGGCAGAGCTATATAATGTATTCGAGAATAAAGATCCAACTGTCATTAACTCCCAGTTAGTGATATTATCTTACAAATGGCATCTATTGGAATATAACAAATAAAATAGACTATCATGTGAGTATATGTAATTCAAAGTTTTATATGTATTAATTTTATAAAAATTTAGTGAACTCTTGGTAAGTGAATGACCCCATTTATGCCATGAATAAATAAAACTGCTTACATAGAACTTATATCCCAAGAGTGGAGACAGATACTAAACAAATCATATATAATTCTGCATACATGTACATATACATAAACATATATACACACACGTATATACATACATACACACATATATATATGAAACTACCCATAAAACACATAAAAGTGAAGAAGCTTGGTAAGGATATTCAGATATCAGGTGTGACGGAGGCTAGTAATTTAGGTAAAATGGTTAAGAACTGTCTAAGAAGATGATATTTCAACAGAAATTGCAGTGGGTCAGGGGAGATAGCAATGTGAGTATCTATGAGAAAGAAGCATATGAAGTGTGAGTTAGGCTGGTAAGGGTTATGAGGGCCATTTTGATGGGTTTGAAAAACAGGAATGAAGACTGCATAAAAGAAGCGCAATGAGCTGAAACAGTAGGAAAGCATGAGACTGGGGTAGTGACAAAATGATGAAGGGTCTTGGAGAAATTGTGAAGATTCTGTGTCTCGTGTTAATTTTGATGGAAAATCACTAGAAGGTTTTGAGCTGGTGAGTACTATGACCTGATTGGCATTTTTTACTTGACTGCTTTCATTGTTCTGTGAAGAATAGAATGTTGATGTTAAACATGGAAGCAAGATTAGAGGTTGTTGTAGTAGCTTTTGTGGTGGGGTTGTCTGAGTACATCAGAGCTAAACATCCTCAGAGCATTGCACAAGTAAGTTGTTTATAATTGTTTGATTGTCTGTTTTATAGCCATATAATAATTACATCAATGTTTCTTAAAAGCTATTAAATGCAATCTGTAAAATTGCCATGCTTCATTCAGATGACAAAAGAGGAGTTTCTAAAAGGAATAATTGAAAGCAATCTATTGTTCATAACATCAGAAAGAATAAATCTTGTACTTTAGAAATATTTGACTCTACTGACAAGGTCATTTCCATCCTAGGGTAAACATATTTTACAGTATAGGTTTTCAAATTCATGAAGCACCCATTAGCCATATTTCAAAGTATACTCTAATGAAGAGGCTCCAATAAGAAACATTCCAAAATAAAACCACAATATAAAATTTCTTGTGATACATAGTTTTTCCTTAAATATTTCCAAGGAAAATACCTAACATGTAGGAAATTAGCCAGTCTAAAATACAGCATACAGATACTGAATAATCAGTCTCTCTACTGCAGATGATATATATCACTGTATCTTGCCAGCACTTAATCACTTTTATGGAATTACACTTTGGTTCTCACTATGATTTACTTAGTGTGGGTTGATTTATGCCATTGAGAATTTGTTTAGTTAATGAAACATTTTAATTTATGACAGAAGGAAGCATAAAATTGCTTTGAATATCTTGATTCCATTACTATCGACTGCCGGTCAAAATTTTAAATGATACGAAAAGTGACGGATAAAAGCATTTTTATTTCAACTCTCCCTATTACTTGTAGAGTACAGATTTGAAACTAAAACACGAGGAATTAGTAGCTTTAACACTTGCTTCTCCCAACTCTTGACTAGATACTGCAGCTCTCACTGACATATGGTACTGTCTGTGAAGTCTTTTCAGTGAAGCCTCATAGGGAAAGAGTGAGATGTTTCATAACGTAGTGTAATCAGTATGCTGTTGGCACCCAGCACTGGGTCTCCTTTCATCTGGCCCAGATGGTACAGATCCTGGACTCTTACAGTGTCTGCCTGAAAGAAGAAAAGATTTGAAAGCAAATTGGCTCATGGTCTAGCCTGATGATTTCAGGATAATGTACATGGGTCAAAAAACACAGGAGCAAGTAAAGCTTAGTTTTCTCCATTAGTGGAGGTTCATTTAACCCTTGACATCAAGTTATGTCCATTTTTATTTAATGACTGACTTAAACTTATCTGTTCCTATACAGGAACTGTTCATGTATGCCCTTAAGTGTTTCCTTCATGCTGTGTGACTTTTCTTAAAAGAATTGAATAGGATAAGCGTTTCACAGAAGCAGAGACTTCTGAGTTTCATGTAAGTTCACATGTACTTTTAAGTGTCTGGGCTAGATATTTGCTGGTTTATTAGATGCCTTCTTGCCATAAGGATGTGTGCACTGAGTGAATGACCTCTGTGGCTAGTGTCGACTGGATTATCTTGCATTCTATTTTCCTGTTGGATTTGACAAATGGAAGGTACCAGCAGAAGATTGAGGTTGGGTGGTAGAAGTAACATCAAAGAGATGTCAAAATATTTGTTTCCCCAGCATCCTACCTACCAGGCCACAGGAGGTAGCGATGGCTATATTCTTCATCTAAGGCCCTAGTTCCTGTTTTGTGGCCCTTCCCACAGAGGAAGGGACTCTGTTCTCAGAGTTTTGGCAATCACTCACTCCCCTTATATCTTCAACTTTACGGTGGTAATGGTTCCTGTTGTTCCTAGTCACAGGATGCTCCACTGTCTTCTTTTAGCTTCCCTTCATCGTACCATGCTTTACAAAAAAAATCATTCATTAAGCTGTTTTCTATATCCCTTTTTAAGTGTGCCATCTGTTTCCTGCCATGTCCGGATGATACAGTCATCTAGTCTAACGACTTGTTGAATGCCTAAATTCCCATTGTAACACCTCTTCTAAATGGTCAACTTGACCGTATGTTTAAATGAGTATTATAATAGATAACTCATTATGTCGTAGGACAACCTATTCTCTCTTTAATCAATCTCTACCTAAATTTAATTTTTTATATGTGGCAAGATAGCAGTGACTCTTCTTTCAACTGTAGAGAAAACATTTTCATGTTTCTGCATGGTTGGATTTCTCTGAACATAAAAACCTGGCATCTCAGCTAAAGAACAAGATTTTGAATTTAACAGACTATTGAATAAATAGAAACCTCTGGAAATATGTAGAGATTCCTCATCTCCCAAAACCATAAGTTTACATTTTAAAATTTAATAAAACCAGAGATTGGTCATCTGTATTCTAAAGAGTTATATGTTAGGTATTTATTTTTCTTTATAAATAATATTTGTTTACATTGGGGAGATTAGTTTCCTCTTCCACTCTAATGAGTGGGGGAGAGTAGGCCTATAGCGGTTTCTGTATAAACTCCAGACTCATAATGTTCTGGTTCCTTTTCTATGGGAGATACTCATTCATAAACACATGGCTAGCCATCTGGTTCTCATTACATTACCCTAAAGAAGAGAATGGAGTATGGGGAGCCAATACAGTTATAGTTGTAAGTAACAAGAATAGTCTGCCTCATGTTCAGAAACTTTACATTTGTCTTCATGACAAAATAAATAAATATAATTATTAAAAATCCTATATTCTATCACTGTTTCTTTTATCTTTGGATGAATTCCATGAACTTGCAGAAGAGAACTCCTTTTTAGAACACAGTAGTTTTAGGTTTTGATCTTGGTATCCTAAGTCTTCTTTCACCTACTCTTCAAATGTCATGGATTTAACCCTACCCAACTTCTTGGTTGTTCTCTTACAGAAACTCCAGCTATATCCAGCCTTTAATTAAATAATATATTTAGTCTCACTAATGCAATATGTATTCCTTTTACTTTTCTAGGTAACATATAAAAGAATCAGTTTTAAAAATAAGTAGAGAAGAGCAAGGTAATGAGGACAATTACAGTATTTTTATAATGTATCATCATCAGGGAGACTCAAGCATAATCATTCTCATTCTTTGGGCAACTCAACTCACAATTTATATGCCATGAGGACAACAATATCTATTTGAACTTGATTGGATTATATTATCATCTCTGGGGAAAAGGAGATCAATGACCTTGATTGACATTTTACCCAAGTCACTTTTAAAGGGAAATGAGAATTCTATATATAAAAGGACAATATTGGCCAGGTGTGGTGGCTCACACCTGTAATCCCAGCGCTTTGGGAGGCCAGGGTGGGTGGATCATGAGGTCAGAAGTTCAAGACCAGTCTGGCCAACATAGTGAAACCCTGTCTCTACTAAAAATATAAAACATTAGTCAGGTGTAGTGGTGTGCACCTGTGATCCCAGCTACTTGGGAGGCTGAGGCAGGAGAATTGCGTGAACCTGGGAAGTGGAGGTTATAGTGAGCCAAGATCACACTATTGCACTCCAGCCCAGGTGACAGTGAGAGACTCTGTCTCAATAAATAAATAAATAAATAAACAAACAAACAAACAATATTTTCAGGAAAAAAAGATACAGATACTAAGTTGTCAAGAAGAGATGTTGATAAAGGTTTTAGCAAGCAAAGGAAGAAATGTGAGTGAAGGTGCAAAGGCAAGGATAGAGAAGATGTCTTTGGAAATGAGATAATAGTTTGGTGAAAGAGAAGAATAAAGGAAGATTATGAAATGGAGAAAGGTAAAGTGGGATGCATTTTGTCAATGATTTTTACTATTTTCTGTCTGTTTGTTTTGTTTTGTGTTTTTGACAGGAGTAGACTAAATTGAATAATATATTAAGAGGGCTGAAAAAAATCAAATCAATATATTCACACTTAATGGTGCAAAGAAATGTAATTGATTTTTGTATGTTGATTTTGTGACCTGCAACTTTACCATATTTATTTATTAGTTTTAATGAGATTTTGTCTGTATATATGAGGAATCTTTAGAGTTTTCTACTTATGGGATCAGGCTATCAGTAAATAAGAAAAATTTTACTTCTTCCTCTCCTGTTTGGATGCCCTTTATTTCTTTCCTTGTCTGATTGTTCTTACTAACACTTCTAGTACTATGTCAAATGAAAATTGTGAGATTGGCCATCCTTGCCTTGTACCTGATCTTAGGGGAAAAGCTTTTAGTTTTTCCCCATTCGTTGTGATGTTAGTTGTACACTTTTTATAAATGGTCTTTGTTATATTGAGGAAATTTCCTTCTATACCTACATTGTTGAGAGCTTTTTTCAAGAAAGGCCATTGACCTTTGTCAAATTATTTTCATGTATTTGTTGAGATGATTATGTGGTTTTAATCTTTACATTCTGTTAACAGGATGTATCTCATTAATTGATTGACATATATTAAAACAACCTTGCATCTTAGGGATGAATTCAACTTTACATAACGTTTAATATTTTTGATAAACATCTGCTTACAGTTTGCTGCTTTTTATTGAAAATTTTTGCAACTATAGTCCTTAAAGATATTGACATACAATTTTCTTATCTCATGGTGTTTTGTCTGGATTTGGTATCAGGATGATGCTGGCATCATAGAATGAAATTGGAAGTATTCCCTCTACTTCTATTGTTTGAATATATACAACCTTTAAAACACTTGGTGTTAAAAGACTGGATATTCATGTACAAAAGAACAAAATTGGCCTTTATCTTACACTATACACAAAATTAGACTAAAAATGGATTAAAGACCTAAACATAACACCTGAAGCTATGAAATTCCTTGAGGAAAAGGCTCCTTGATGTTGGTTTTGGCAATGATTATTTTTGATATTACACCAAAAGACAAGGCCACAAAAGCAGAAAAGGAAGTGGGACTACATCAAACTAAAAAGCTTCTGCACAGCAAAGGAAATAACCAAGAAAATGAAAAGGCTATCTATGGATTGGGAGAAAATATTTTTTAACCATATAGCTGATAGAAGGTTAATATCCAAAATATGTAAGAAATTCACATAACTCATTATAAATATGATGAAATATTATTAGGCCTCAAAAAGGATGAAGATACTGCAATATGCAATGACAATATCAAAAAGTTGAGTACATAAAAATAGAAAAAACAGTAATTACCAGAGTGGGGGGTGGGGAGATGGAGAGATACAGATAAAAAGAGTACAGAGTTGCAGTTCTGTAGGACGAATAAGTCTAGAGATCTAATGTATAGAATAGAACTATAGTTAATACTATTGTCTACTAGAAATATGTTAAGAAAGATAATTTTAGGTGTTGTTACCACTACACACACATACACACACAAACACACACATACACACACACACATACATATATGGCTATGTGAGATGATGGCTATGTTAACATGGTTGACTGTAGTAATGCTTTCTCTGTCTATATATATATGTATATCAATATATCATGTTGTACACCTTAGTATATACAATAAAATTTTTAAGAGTGCTTATGTCTACTGAAAACATAGTTCTAATGATGGTAGAAAAATAAATATGTTTTCATACTGAAAAACCCCAGAAATTTTGCTTTTAGCATAGTTTTAATAAAACAAATATTGAAAGCACAGTGAAAATGAACTCAGAAGAAAACACGTAAATTCAGAAAGAAATGGAGTTTAATGGAAAGAGTAAATATGTAAATAATGTAAAATAAGAAATGACAATACAAAACAGTAACAGAAATAAGCTATGCAAACTAAAATATAAGTAAAAGTTTGTATTTGACAACAGTCATGCAATAGCAGGAGGAGAATGAGTAGAAGTAAATGATTCTGAGGAACTAGTGTATTGAGCAAGTGGAACATAATAATTTGTATCAGAATGTAATAAATTGAGGATGCATATTGCAATCCCTAATGTGAACATACAAAAACAGTTTTGATGTAATTAATCTAACTGAAATATATGGAACAATAAAATACATTGATTAATATGTAAAAAGAAATGGAAGAAAAATGAAACTCCAAACTGTGGTTCAAATAGCAAACAAACAGTTTGATGGTAGATATAAACCAACACACCATTGTTAATTCAGCTAAAAATAAAATAGTTCAATTAAAAGGAAAAAAGTGTCAATTTTCCGCTTACGTGAAACGCACCTTAAAAATGAATCATATAAAGATGGAAAATAAAAGGGTGGAAAAAGATACTCTGAAAATATTAACAACAAGAACACAAAAAAATAAACAAAACAGTTGAAACTATGGTAATAATAAAGAAAACTCCAAGTAAAGAAGTATTATTAAAGATAAAAGAAAATATTTGAAATGGCAAACAGATCATGCTACTGGAAAATATTTAACAGTTCTAAATCTGGCTCTATCGAATAATATCACTTCAAAACAAATAAAGCAAAAATGAATAAAATTAAAAGGAGGACAAGACAAATTCACAATCAGAGAGACAGATATTAAACCCTACTTCCAGGGAAAGCTGGAAAAAATGAAATTGTATAATTTCTAACAATACAACTTGATATTTACTAAACTAGAACTAATGATATTAAAGAATGTTTTATCAACAAATAACAGCATATTAATTTTTTGAGGTGTTCGTGGAACATTCATCAAACTGATAATAGGATGGGACGTAAAACAAACCTAACAAATATAAAATTATTCAGAGTATTTTATTAAGCACTAGAAATCAGTAACACCATCAAAAAAATCTAGATCATACCCAACTCTTTAAAAATCAGACAATATAGTTTTAATAGCCCATTTTTCACAGTAGAAATCACAAAGAAGTAAGTAATATTTTAGACTGGATAATCATCATCTCATATGGCAAAATTTATAAAATATATCTAAAGCAGTGCTTAAAGGAAAATTTTTAGTTTTAAATACACTTATTAGAAATGAAACTTAAGACTAAAGATAACAAATAGCAATTCAAACCGAAGAAACTAAAAGAAGGAAATAAAGATAGAGAAGAAATAAAAAAAAAAACAAAACAGAAAACAAAAGGGCAATGAAAGAACACAAAGCCAAGCACTGTCAAAAGTAAAGAAACCACAGATTATGGATACAAGAAAGAAAAAGGTGACATCACTAATGATACTACAGACATTAAAATCTCAATAGAAGACATTATGAATAACTTTATCCCGTTAAAGCTGAAAATTTAGAAAAAGACAAACTTTTTGAAAAACACAACCTACTATACCTGAAAAAGAAAAGAAATCCTAAGTAGTTATGTTTATTAGAGTTCATTATTATAAAACTTATCCCAAAAAATTCCAATGCCAACTAATTATGTCACTGAATTTCCCCTCAAATGTTTTTTAAAAAATACCACCAATCTATATATCCTTATCAGAGAATATATTCTTCTCCGAGAATCTATATATTCTTATCAGAGAATCTATATATTCTTATTAGAGGAAAGAGAACACTTGAGAATTCATTTCATGAGGTTAACATATCTGAAGTCACAAAACCTCACAAGAATATTACAGATGAGATAAATGTAGAAGTGATTTCCAAACATAGGTGCAAATGCCTAACAAAATAATGGTAAATTACTCCAGAAATATAAAAAATGATAACACATTAAAGCAAGCGGAATTTAGTCCAGGATTGGTTGAACATTCAGTAATCATTTTCTTTTCTTTCCTTTTCTTTTTTTTTTGTTTTTGTTTTTGTTTTTGTTTTTGTTTTTGTTTGAGACTGAGTCTGACTCTGTCACCCAGGCTGGAATGCAGTGCTGCAATCCCAGCTACTGCAACCTCCGCCTCCCAGGTTCAAGTGATTCTCGTGCCCTAGCCTCCCCGGTAGCTGGGATTACAGGTGCCCGTCACCATGCTGGGGTTATTTTGTATTTTTAGTAGAGGTGGGATTTCATTGCATTGGCCAAGTTAGTCTCCAACTCCGGACTTCTAGTGATCTGCCTGCCTTGGCCTCCCAAAGTGCTGGGATTACAGGCGTGAGTCACCGTGCCCGGACTCAGTAATCGTTTTCTTAAATGATGGATTGATGAACGGATAGAGGAATAGTTATGTGCTGACGCAATTGTAGGATAATCTTAATTATAAAATGTAGGTGGTAGGAATGTGAGTGTTCCTTGTAAAATTCTTTTGACCTATTTATATGATTGAATTTTCTTTTATAAAAATGTTTGAAAAATATAAAATTAAAAGCAAGTCAACCATTAAAATTCATCATTATAAACAGGAAAAGAAAAAGAATAAAACTATGTGAATATTTCAATAGATACAGAAAAATTATTTGACAAAAATGAATATCTATTCATGATTAGGAACTCATAGGCAAATAAAAGGCAATGTCTTTGATATGATAAAGGATATTGACCAAAGGAAAAAACTACATCAAACATCATATATTGATGAGTTAAAATATTTCCCTTGGATATTGAAAATAATAGAGATAAAGAGAAATAAACTGATGTGCAATATAAGACCTCTTTTACAAATTAAACCAAGATCCTGGACAGTGGCATAAAAAAATATGAATTTGAAAGGAAGAAATAAAATTGTCACTGTTTTTGGTAGACGATGTGATTGTACGTATAGAAAACTCAAAGGAATTTACAAGAAAAACTATTAGATTTATAATAATAACTGAAAAAAAGTAATAGAATATACTTGTATTTCTATGTAGCAGCCAAAAAAGTAAGAAAAAAAAGTTGATGTATTTTTATTTCAATAGAGTTTTAAAACTTTTTAAATGAAATATGTATAAAATTTCTAGACCGGACACGGTGGCTCAAGCCTGTAATCCCAGCACTTTGGGAGGCTGAGACGGGCGGATCACGAGGTCAGGAGATCGAGACCATCCTGGCTAACACGGTGAAACCCCGTCTCTACTAAAAAATACAAAAAACTAGCTGGGAGGATGGCATAAACCCGGGAGCCGGAGCTTGCAGTGAGCTGAGATCCGGCCACTGCACTCCAGCCTGGGCGACAGAGTGAGACTCCGTCTCAAACAAACAAACAAACAAAAAAAAAAGGATTTCTACAATTTATAGCACTAAGCAATATTGATGGATATTTTTTAAAGACCAATTTAAACTGAGGGATGTTAATGCTTTAGACTACTTAGTGTTTTAAATGTGTCAATTCAGTCTAATTAATCGATAGATTCAATTAAATCCCTATCAAAGTCACTGCAGGTACCTTGTTTCTGTGTGTGTGTGTATTTGTGAGTATATGAAAATTGATGAGCTGCTTCTAAAATCCTTATGAAAATTTAAAAGGGCAGGAATACCAAAGGCAATCTGGGAGAACAACAACATTTGAGTACTTACACTATCAGATAAAGAGATTTATTTTAACAATATGATAATTATTCAGTGTAGTGGTGGTACAACGAGAGAAAAAATAGACCAATGGAGCAGAAGAGAGTCCATAAATAAACTAACATATAGTCATTTGGTGATTGTAGTTGTCATATATTTGCTTAACAAATTTTTCCAAAATGTGGCAGCTTATAAAGCATACATTTATTTATCATCTCACATAGTTTCTTTAAGTCGGAAATTCTGGAGCAGCTTAGCTGGGTGGCTCTGGCTTAGGGTCTGTCTTGAGGTTGCAGTCAAGCTGACAGCTGCAGGGCTGTAGTACACACTTCCAACCTCACTCAGGTCTTATTCGGTAGGAGGCTTCAGCTTCTTATCACATGGGTCTCTTCATAAGCCTTCATAGTAGCTGGTTTCCTTCAGCAAATGCCGTAAGAGAAAGAGGACAAATGAGAGAGTGTCCAAAATGGAAAGCACAGTCTTTCATAGCTTAATATTATAAGAGACATACTATTATTTCTGCTAAACTTTATTTGTCCCTCAGACTTAGTCCTAAACAATTTAGGAGGGCATTATACAAGAATGTGAATATCGGAGGAGGGGATTATGGAGAGCCATCTTGGAGGCTGCTTGCCACAGTGATATTCTTAACATTATAGGGCAGTAAGGAAATAATTGTTTTTCAAAAATAGTCTGAGACAATTGGATGTTTTTATGGGATTTAAAAAAAAAAATTGCCCTGCATGTGGCATTCAAAGAAAAAAAAAATCTTGATCATATATCACAAAATACACCAAAAAATAAATGCCAGAGATTTACATGTAAATGATATGATAATAAAGCTTTAGGAATGGAATGCCAGCAAATGTCTTCATGACTGTGGTAGGAAAAAATTTCTTAAACAAGATGCAAATATTATGAAGCATAAATGAAAAGTAAAATGAGTTAGGGAGGAGTCCCTCTTTTTCTACTGTTTGGAATAGTTTCAGAAGGAATAGTACTGGGTATATACCCTAAGGATTATAAATCATTCTACTATAAATACACATGCACACATATGTTTATTGTGGCACTGTTCACAATAGCAAGGACTTGGAACCAACCCAAATGCACATCAATGATAAACTGGATAAAGGGCACTTATATACCATAGAATACTACGCAGCCAGAAAAAAAGGATGAGTTCATGTCCTTGGCAGGGACATGGATGAAGCTGGAAACCATCCTCAGCAAACTAACACAGGAACAGAAAACCAAGCACCGCATGTTCTCACTCATAAGCGGGAGTTGAACAATGAGAACACATGGACACAGGGAGGGGAACATCACACACGGGCCTGTCCGGGGTTGGGGGACAAGGGGAGGGAAAGCATTAGGAGAAATACCTAATGTAGATGATGGGTTGAACAAACCTACACGTTCTGCATGTGTATCCCAGAACATGAAGTATAATAGAAAATAAAAATAAAAGAAGAAATAAAAAAGCAATAAATGAAAAGTTAAAAGCCTCTGTTCTTTAAAAGACACTTTTAAGAGAATTAGGTGAACAACCACACTGTAGAAAAAGTAATATATCAAACAAACAACTCATATCCACACTTTAAAAAGAACTACAAATCATTAAGAAAAAGGCAGACAATCCAACAGGAAAAAAACAGCAAAATACTGAACAGTCTTCACACAAGAGGTATTCAAGTGGTCAATCAACATGAAATGTGTTCAACTTCATTAAATCATCATGGAAATGCAAATTAAAATCACACCAAGACATTACTACCCACAACTAAAACGGGTTTTTAAAAAAAAAGATAAATTTAAAATTTAAAAAAGGCATTTAAAATTTAAATCTCTGGTTAGAAAAATGCACTCAAATAGCTAAAATTAAAAATACATGTCTAAATGTTGGTCAGAATGTGGATCAACAGGAATTCATATACTGCTCATAGGAGAGTAAAATGTTGCAACCACTTTGAAAAACTGTTTTGCAGTTATCCACTAAAGTTGACCATATGCTAACCTTATGACCCAGCAAAAGGCACACTTCAAAATGGAGCAGCAGAAATGCAGTGACATGATCGTCAAAAGATATACATGAATGTCCTTAGTAGTTTTATTCTTCTTTTGTTGTTTCCGTTTTTGAGACAGGTTCTCACTCTGTCACCCAGGATGGAGTGCAGTGGTGCAACCCGGGACCACAGCTCACTGCAACCTCTGCCTCCTGGATTCAAGGGACCCTACTACCTCAGCCTCCCAAGTAGCTGGGACCACAGATGCAGGCCACCATGCCTGGCTCATTTTTTGTATTTTTGATAGAGATGGGTTTCACCATATTGTCCAGGCTAGTCTTGATTAGCAGCAGTATTCTTCTTCTTTTTTTTTTTTTTTTTTAGTTTTGAGATGGAGTCTTACTCTGTCACCAGGCTGGAGTGCCGTGGTGCAATCTCGGTTCAATGCAACCTCTGCCTCCCGGGTTCAAGCGATTCTCCTGCCTCAGCCTCCCGAGCTGCATTATTCTTAATAACAAAAATTTAAAACCACCCAAATGCCCATCATCATAAAATGGTTAAAAACATCGTGGTATATTCTCATAATAGGTTTTATAGAATAGTGAACATAAATCAAACTACTAGCAACAACACATTCAGTAAAGAAGTTAGACAAAAACGACTACAGGCTGTATAATTATACTTATTATGAAATGTTCAGAAACAGGCAAAATTAATCTGTGGCATTTAATGTCAACCATAGTGATTATCTTTGGTGGGGGTAGTGAAAGGAGCAAGACATGTTGAGAGCTTCTGGGGTGCTAGAAAAGACCTATTTATTTCTCTGTGTGCTAGTTAAATGGGTCTCTCCCTTTTTAAAAATTCATCAGGTTGAACATATACTTAAATTTCTGCATATGTTATAATTCAATAAAAATGTTGTTACTTTATAAATATATCAAAATGGAAACAGCAACAGACTGTTCTTTGGATGTGGTTGACAGTGAAATCAAGGAAAGAGATTGATGGCAATTTAACCATTAGAGAGAAAGGGCATTTAGGAGAATGAGACTGGAGCAGGCATACAGACATTTTGTAAAAGATCATAAAGAAATAAAAGCTAAGGATGCAAGAGAAGATAGAGCTGAAAACAAGATCTCCTGAAAGAGAGTAAAAAGGAATATAGCAGAGATACATGTGTTAAAGCTAAAAAATGCGGTGAGTGAAAATAGGCAGAACATTTTTAATGGACATGCAATTAATTCAGGAATTTTTAGGCATTTATGCTATGATAAATCCATAAAGTTGGATGAATTCATAAAGTGCTGTATATATTGTATATACACAATAAAGTGAGAGAAAATGGGACATTTATATTTTTGAGGAAAGAGACAGAAATTGGAAAGAACCTTGAGGAGTTATAATGGGAATTAAATATTAAAACATTAAACTACTATCAGGAGACAGTGAAAATAAAAATTGTTAGATTTCCATGGTAATGCAAATGCTACTTTTATCACAATATATGTATAAGTGGTATATAATGAAGTTTAGTGTTTACAGGTGAAAATAATTTGCAAATGCATATATTTCTTTTGTTACCTCTAATCATTTCAGTTAGGCTCAGCTGTTTTTATAGGCAACATCTACTACTGTATAAGAAAATTAATTGTATTTCTCTCATTTAAAGTTCCTTGGTGTTAATATTTTCACTTGCTATAGTGACATGAAGCCTTACTTCAATTCCTTTAGACCACACTTTTCTTAAAAACAAAAATTGTACAGTTTAATTAACGAGGTTACCACTCCAATACTGCATTCCTGGTTATCATTGTAGCTTCAAAAATGTATCCTTGGCCAGGTGTGGTGGCTGGCCTATAATCCCAGCCTTCTGGGAGGCCAAGATGGCCAGATCACTCTAGGCCAGGAGTTCGAGACCAGCCTGGCCAACACAGAAAAAATACAAAACTTAGTTGGGCATGGTGGCATGTACCTGTAATCCCAGCTACTCAGGAGGCTGAGAATCGCGTGAATGTGGGAGGCAGAGGTTGCAGTGAGCTGAGATTGCATCACTGCAATCCAGTCTGGGCAACAGAGTGAGACTCTGACTCAAAAAAAAAAAAAGTATCCTTTACATATTGTACTGGATATACACAATATTGATTGTGTATAAGAGTTAAATTTGTTTTTATTTCAAAACTTCTTGTAAAAATTATTGGATACAAGAGAGTTTACTAACCCCCCCACACACCCTCTAGAATGATACGTTCTGTACTTTGAATAATAATTATTGTATAGCACTTGGGTTTTATACAGTAAGTATCATAGTTTTTTAACTTGAATAAAATTATTGATATTTATCCCTTTAGTCAATACATTTTTCTTTCCAAGAAGTCTAATATTTGCTTATTATTGTTAAGCTCAAATTTTAATCTTCTTTGATTATTTTATTGGATATGTCATGATCTCATATATATCTACCCTAATGATGATTCTTATCTACTTGAAAAACGAGGTAAAACTTTACAACGTGTCCTAAATTTACTTTGAGATATTACAAACCAATATACCTCAGGTTTGTGAGAGGTGATTTGAAGAAATCAATATTATCAGTAGAATAGTTTAAATTTTTGAGAAAATTGCACACATAATTTATTTTTTATAATTTTACTTTATAAGTCACTAACCAGAAACGGGGAGATTTTCACAAGTTTCATGAAAACAAAAATCTTTCTTTCAGTTATATTTAGATATAAAATAAAATGTATCTCCTTTTTGTCATTTATTTAAATAGCTTAATAACTTACAAATAGTTTTGTTTAAAAAAAAGAAAGAAAAAATTGAAATGAAAGGGTTTCTCAATGTATAAAAGAAAAATAAGAAACCATAAGAGAAAATAGTAATAGACACTACTATTTTAATACCAGACAAAATCTTTTGTAAAATTCCATAAAAATGACAATTAAAAAATTAGAAAGAGTATTTCAACACCTATTTCAAATAAAAATATTAAAAGCATCTCTATGTAAAAGGTTTTACAACTTGAAGATCAAAATAAAGTTCCATTAGCCTTTCTGTTCCATTTAAAACATTTAATAGGAAGTAATTTTCCCCCCTCTTAGGGGCTTCCAATCTCGAAATATACCGAAAGAAATCTAGTATTTCCTCACACTGGCCCATGAATCAGTCTACCCCACTAGCTCATTTCTTGCCATCTATCAGAAGTACAGGAACTCTCTGGAATCTGATACAAGACCTCTAAATTTACTTACTCTCCCTCTCTGAACTCAGTTGCCTACAGAAAGTCTTCCTGGGGATAACATTCACCTTTCTACCACTCTAGTGAGACCAGAATTCAGCCAGGCAAAAGGAGGCCAGAAGTTTACAACCCCTACAATCATTTGAAAACGGCAATATTGGGAGCTTCACCCTTCCTTGGGCAGGCCAGGCAATTCGGCCACCTACCGAAAAACTACCCTCCCCTGCAAATCTTACCTCTACTAAAAGTACTCCGTGGAGAAGACTGGATTTGAGACTAAGCTGGGAAGTCTCTCCCTTCCCAGAAATTAATATTTTAGTATTCCTGACTCAATGTTAACTATTTCTCAGGATGTCTGACAGTAAAATAAATAAATAAACAAATAAATAAATCTAACAATCAGAATTCTAACGAGGAAGAAAAAATCTGACATTGAAATATGTATCAAGGCCTGGGGAATTCAGGTTTATCAATGAGCATATTATTGTGTGCATGTGTTCGTGTGGGTGTGTCTGCATGTGTGTGTGTGAAAATATTGCAAACAGCTTAACAACTGTCATCAGTTATTGTTGGGATAGCTTTATAAGGAATACTTTCAATTTAATTTCTTATCTTTTCTGTAATTACTAAAGTATGTACAATGAACATATGTTCCTATTTAAATAAGAAGAAAAAAAGTGTTAGTTTTTAAAGTATCAGTCCCATTCTATTCCTTGTTAACATTAAAAGTAGGAAAATACTTGAAAATTATTTTTGCTATATTTCATTAAGAACAAATACAATTCCGCTTTTCATCAAAGTGGAAAATATTTCCTCAAAACCTTATTTTGTTTTGTTTTGAATTTTCGTTCCATTAGTGACACTGATATTTGGGCAGACCAAATAACTAATTTGATATTCTTCTTTATAACCAGGAAGGTACTCCATAAGCAATATTTTGCATTCATTCACTCAACAAACAGTTATTGAACCTACTATGTTTTAGGCACTAGGAATACATAATAATTAAAATATAAGCTGTGTCACCTAGGAACTCAGAAATTTGTAGTAGAAACAGATACAACATTGAATATCGGCCGGGCGCGGTGGCTCAAGCCTGTAATCCCAGCACTTTGGGAGGCCGAGACGGGCGGATCACGAGGTCAGGAGATCGAGACCATCCTGGCTAAAACGGTGAAACCCCGTCTCTACTAAAAAATACAAAAAATTAGCCGGGGGAGGTGGCGGGCGCCTGTAGTCCCAGCTACTCAGGAGGCTGAGGCAGGAGAATGGCGTAAACCCGGGAGGCGGAGCTTGCAGTGAGCTGAGATCTGGCCACTGCACTCCAGCCCGGGAGATAGAGCAAGACTCCGTCTCAAAAAAAAAAAAAAAAAAAAAAAAAAAAAAATTGAATATAACAGTACCCAATAGTTGTATAAATATGAGTGTCATAGTATTACCAAAGTAAAGCGCAAGCAGAACATGAGCTCTAATGTTAAATTAATTCATATCAACATTTTAGTGATGAAATTTGGTTATTTTATATCTCCCTAGCAGAATTTTAAGAACATGAGACTGTAACTGTTACTACATGAATAATCAAGCTGAACGTTTGTTGACTCTTCAGTATAACCTAAATGTATACTTGATTGTTAAAGCAAAAAATGTACTGAAAATATGTACTTTGATTAAATAAATTGTCTATTTTTTAACAAATCAGTAATTCAAAGAACTATGCTATTAGTTGAAAGTTTAAAAATAATTTTCTTAACTTCTAGCCATCCTTCTGCTCGCCAAAAAATTTAATCACAATTAAAAACCTGCAAGGAACAGAAAATTGCTTACTTGTAATCTGAGGCTAAGTTCTCTAAGACCAACTCTTCTTATACTACTTCAATTGGACTCTTCGCTAATATTGAACTATGGCATCACATAAATGGAACAGATGCCCTTCTTTGAATTTCATAATTCAGATGGAAATTAGAGACCTCATGAACCTTGATATTACATTCTAAGTATTAACTATGAGAAGAAATCTAAAGACCTAAGGAGTTATATTTTAACTTCTGAAGAATACATAGTTATACATGTATAACACTGCAAAACTTTCCAAGAGCTTTGAACATAACAACCTGTCACTTTATCTGCACAGGAAACTTATGACTTTACTGGGTAGATATTATGTTATTTATTTATCTTAACTTTTATTTTAAATATTGGGGTATATGTGCAGGTTTGTTTCATGGTTATATTGCACCCAGATAGTGAGCATAGCACTCAATAGTTTTTTAACCCATGCCTCCCTCCCTCCCCTCTCTTGTATTCTGCAGCGTCAGTTGTTCCCATGTTTATGTCCATTTGTGTTCAATGTTTAGCTTACACTTATAAGTGAGAACATGTGGTCTTTTGTTTTCTATTCCTGAAAAATTTGCTTATGATTATGGCCTCCAACTGCATTCATGTTGCTGCAAAGGACATGATTTTGTTCTTTTTTATGCTACATGTGTATCCGATATTTTCTTCATCTAATCCATCATTGGTGGGCACCTAAGTTGATTCCATGTCTTTGCTATTGTGAATAGCTCAGTGATGAATATAACTAGTGCATGTGTCTTTTTGGTATAATAATCTTTTTCTTTGGGTATATACCCAGTAATGTAATTGCAGGGTTGAATGGTCACTCTGTTTTAACTTATTTGAGAAATACCTAAACTGCTTTCTATAGTTGCTGAACTAATTTACATTCCCACTAAGAGTGTGTAAGTGTCCCCTTTTCTCCACAGCCTCACCGGCATCAAAAGACACATGCACTAGTTATATTCATCACAGAGCTATTCACAATAGCAAAGACATGGAATCAACTTAGGTGCCCACCAATGATGGATTGGATAAAATGTGATACATATGTAGCATGAAACAGTACACAGCCATAAAAAAGAAAAAAGTCATGTCCTTTGCAGCAACATGAATGCAGCTGGAGGCCATAATCATGAACAAATTACTCACTGGCATCTATTGTTTTTTTGACTTTTAGATAGAAGCCATTCTGACTGGTGTGCAATAGCATTTCATGGTTGTTTCAATTTGCATTTCTCTGATGATTAGTGATGTTGAGCATTTTTTCATGTTTGTTGGCTGCTTGTATTCTTCTTTTGAGGAATCTATTCATGTCCTTTGCCCATTTAATGGGTTATTTTTTGTTTGTTTGTTTTTTGCTTGTTTTAAGTTCCTTACAGATTGTGATTACTATACCTTTATCAGATGCACAGTTTGCAAATATTTTCTCCCATTCTGTAGGTTGTTTATTTACTTTATCTGTTGATAGTTTCTTTTGTTGTGCAGAGGCTCCTTTAATTAGCTCTCACTTATTAATTTTTGCTTTTGTTGCAATTGTTTTTGGGGACTTAGTCATCTCGAGTTAATTTTTATATATGGTGAAAAATTTCCTCTGCATATGGCTAGCCAGTAATTCCAGCACCATTTAGAGCATAGGAAATCCTTTTCCCATTCCCTTTGGCGTCTTGTTGAAGATCAGCTGCTTGCAGGTTTGTGGTTTTATTTCTGAGTTTTCAATTCTGTTCCAGTCTATGTGTCTGTTTTTCTACCAATACCATGTTGTTTGGGTTACTGTAGACTTATAATATAGTTTGAATTTAGTGTGATGCCTGCAGTTTTGTTCTTCAAAAGCAATAGAGAGCGTGATTTCTTCTTCTTTATATAGCTAGTATGTAGTAAAATTAGGGGGAGACCAAGGTCTGCAAATCCTCTATCTGTTTTTTGTTTGTTTGTTTTTTCTGTGTAATACTTAGTCTTTACTGAAATGCTGCACTTCAAAAGATGGAGTACACAATAAATTGTCCTTGTTATATAAATTAAGAAAATACGGAATAAATGAATTATTTCTTTTCTCTTTAGAAAATATAAATTTAAATAGAATACTACCATTTGAAATTTGTCTTTTATTTCAGAGAATGACACATAAGTTAGGAAAAGAAAGCAACACCGGCACGGTAGCATTTGGGGAGCGCTGTATCAGTCAGGAGTCTTGGTTATAAGATACAGAGCATGTAACCAGTACAACAGGATTTGAACCTGGGGCTCAAATGATACCACTAGAACCCTGTATCTCCCTGTCTCTTCCCCCAGCCCCTCTTAGGTTGCATGGTTTCACTTCCTCTAGGTTTATTGCACTTTTATATAAACCAGCACTTCTTGAGAGCAAGAGCATTCCAGTTGTTCTAGACCAGAAACTACAAGTTCAAATCCTGCGAGATAAGTGCAAGTCTCTCAGAAATTCCAACAAAAGTTTCCTTCATTCCATTAGCTCTCAATGCACTTTCAGTCCATTCTTAATTCAATCATACTTGCTGAAAAGATGATGATTCAGCTGGTCAGCTTAAATTAAAAGCCATACTCCGGAATCAGAGGTGGAAGCGATTTTATTTAAGCCTAAAGAATGTGGGTGAAGTGTTTATTTTCACAAAGAATATTGGGTCATCTTATTCTGAAAGAGAAGGGGGGTTGTAAGTGTCATTATATATCAATTAGTGTCTTTTGTTTGCAAGTAACAGAAACCAATTTAATCTAACTTAATTAAAATGGGCTAATTTTCACAAGGAAATAAAGGTCTCCTATTGAATTCAGGAACAGAAATGGAACGAGAATTCATAAAAAATTTGTGTCTCTCCTGCGTGACATTTTTAATTCACATCTAAAATCTTCATTCCTTATTTTTCACAGCCCTGATTTCTCTCATGTTATTGACGGACAATTGGAAGGCAGAGTCACAACTCATGAGGATTTCTATCACTATTTAAATCTCAATTAGAGGCCGTTGTTACCAAATAAAACCTCTTGATTATGAGAATTAAATTGGCTAAACCTGAGTCAAATGGCCACCCTTCATCCAATTAACTGTAGCCAGTGATGAGCGTGGGTGGTACAAATATGGCTTCCATTGCTTTGATACAGAGGATACATAAAGCGTTTTTATGAGCTTCGCAGATACTCCAAAAACTGACTACCTCACGCGATGCATCCCTGACGAAAGGTAACCTTAAAACTTTTCTTAAAGGAGTTGATCCTATTGAGGTTTAACCTACGGTGGAGGTAACATTTAAAAACTAGTAATAGTTGCATATGATTTGCTGCAAAGAAAGTGGATGTTAAAATGTTAAAAGGAGAAAACTGTCACAGCAGTGGATGCCTGAGGGGGGTGGAAGAGGGGTCTTAGAAGATAGAAAAGAAAGAGGTTAAATAAGAAAGTTGCAATTTCTAAAAATAGTTAATTCACAAATTTGCCAAGGGCTAACTCCTCTTACATTGTACTATCTATAAGCCAAATATCTTAAATTATAAATCAAGGAAGGTTAAAAGTATAATTATCTTCATACTATCCCAAAGAAAAATGTGTAAGACAAAAATACATAAAAGATTAATGAAAATATCTGCCTTCAGTCCCCTAACATTTAAATCAAAGAATCGGGCTTATGAGTGGTACAACCCATCCCAGCTGCAGGATGATTTACAGGTGCAGAGGTAATCTATAAGGCAACGTGGCAGTCCACCAGAAGGGGATTTATAAATTAAAATCAATATGTGAATTTCATTCTGAAGCTATGGTAGTTAGTGCTGATTGCAGGACTCTGGTGAATGGCCTCTAAACAGGTTTTTGTTCATAGATCACCACATTTTCTACAAGCCAGAGTTTGGATATAATATGTGCCTGGGAATTCTAGAGGGCAAAGTTATTTTGTGAAAGACTGCCTAACCTTGGAATATTTTGCAAAGTGTGCACACTCAAACGTGATAATATAGAGATGCAAATCTGAGGGAAGAGGATTATTTTTTGTTTTGTTTAATTTGCTTTATTTAAATTTGTTTTAAAGTGAAGCAGAGTTGAATAACTAGATGGATTAAAAAAACAGCCACGAAATTGGCGTTTTTATATATGTTATGCAGGCTTACTTGTATTCTCATGAAAAGCAACATTGCAGAAGAGTGACTTGAATATCCTCTGGTGCTGGACTTCCTAGGTTTCAATACAGGATTCCAAGAGTATAGCTTTGGCAAGTTACTTAGCCTCCTCCCTTCAGTTCAGTGTCTGTCTATAAAATGCCAGTGATTTGGCTATACAACCCCTTCTCACCCTACTCTTATTTTCCATACAAAATCAACTTAAATTTTTTATATATTTTCATTAATGTTTATGACTTTCAAATATTAAAAATTACATTTTTATATTATAAAATTAAATAAGCAGGAGGCCATTAACTTGAGGCTGTCTCCATGCTTTGAGTTTCTATATAATAAATTACAGTCTTAGTACTTAGATAAATGGAACCTAACTTAGGAGAATAACAAACAGCTGAGTTCAGCTAATCACAGGCCGCCAACTCATCACACTATACCCAAAAAGACAGATGCCTAGCTGTAGCCAATCAGGTGATTTCTCTACTTTGCATCTGCCTTTGGTCTACGAAAGCACACCGCTCACACAGTCTAGTGCAGCCCTCAACTTCTCCTTGTACTGATATCACCGGACTCAGGAATTATTTGCTCAAGATAACTATGTCAAGTTTAATTTGTTTAAAGTTTTTCTTTTAACAACTCAAATGGGATCATGATATATCTTGCTGTTTTTCACTTAATATATTTTCTCAGTCCTTCCACATTGGTACACTAGAATATACTCTTTTTAAAAAATGGATGCATGTTAATCTATTGTGTAGATGAACCACACTTTTTAAACCTCAGAATGGGAGTTTATTTTTCTTACAATATTTTACTGCTTTAAAAAAGTGCAGGAGGAGAAACAGTAACTATCTTGGTACTTATACCTTTTTGCAATGAGGCAACTATATATGAATAGTGATTTTTAAAATGTGATATGCCTGAGTCAAGAGCTAGGAGTTTTGACGTGAGCAATCTCACATTCTAATTTAAACATTTTGGGAGGCCCAGGCAGGAGGATTGCTTGAGGCCAGGAATGTGAGACCAGTCTAGTCAACATAGTGAGATGCTATCTCCACATAACATTAATTAAAAAATTAGCCAGGTGTGGTGGCATGCACCTGTAGTCCCAGCTCAGGAGGCTGAGACGGGAGGATCACTTCAACTCTGAAGTTCAAGGCTGCAGTAAGCTGCAATTGCACCACTGCAGTCCAATCTGGGTGACCAAGCCAGACCCTGTCTCAAGAAAAAGTTACTTCCTATATTCTATAAGCTGAAAAATAAAACAATCATATATATTTGAATTGCATATAATGTAAAAGTGTCTAAGATTTGGCAAAGCTGTCTTTAGAATAAAATACTGCTTTGGTGATTTAGACAGAGTCTTTTCTCCCTTTCCCCCGGTTTTTAGCTATGTTCTCATAACCAATGAATTATAGATAAGTGAGGACATGTTGCCTAGCACAATACTAAATGAACACTTCATACATTTCAAATATTTCTTTTAGCTCATTGACTAATTCAGCCTAGCAACTTTTGAGGGGAAACAATAAATGACTGTAGGAAAATATATTAAGCTATATTATGGAAGAACTTGGCCAGCACAGCTAATATTTGTTTAAAATTGAATTTTGCATTCCTCATGTAAAATATTTTCAGAGGACACAATACAAAAAAGCCAATATGTTATGTGAGAGGGTTCACAGTATCTAACATGAAAACTCTTCCTTCTGAAAAAGAAATCTGAGAGCTTTCTGTAAGTAAATAGTCTGTAAGCGTCTCTGCCTCTCCCACTCTCACTCTCTCTCTCTCTGGTCAATAAATTCACTGACACTTTTTATAAGGCTTCATTCTGTCAAGGTGTCCCTTTGCCATTCCACACACTTTTGTCCATCTTTAAATCTTTATTTAATTTTTTCTCTAGTGGCGTCCTTTATCTACTAAGATAACTAACTCCTTTTATCTCCAGGCCTCTCAGATGAAGGGCTTAAGAAAAACTGGAGTGGAGGAGGGAGGGCAGGCAGGACAGGAAAGTCCTGTTCTTCGGAGGACTTTATTTTATTCTACTCCTTATGCATGTGAGGAAGAAAAAAAATAAGATTCTGCAACATCTTGCTGCCTTTCTTTTTCTTCCCTTGCTCCACTAGCTGTGTTTTTTATGTACTTCGTAGAGTAAAGGAAAATAATACACAGTAGAACAATTCTTTTGTTTCACAACTAATCTCCAGTTCAAGCGTTTCAGATTACCACTAAAGAGCTATCTGACTCATTTCAGAAACTGTTTCTGAGTGCACGCTGAGGTCTTAATGACACAATTGAATGGTGGGTTTGGTTTTGTCTTTCTTAAGGTCACAACATTCTCCTTAGCTACTCAAGAGAGCTTCTTTATCTTGCCTACACATGCAAGTTAGAGAAATACCAACTTTTACTTCATCAAACTTTGTCCATGTATTGATTATTATCTACTTTATGGCAGAGAGTATTTCAGTTGTCTCTATTTAAATTTTATCTACATATTATAGTTCAGTGAAATGATGACTCTGCCAGGAACTTAAAAATCCGAGCTTAAAAATCAAGCTTTTATGACTTGCTGGCGGTGTGACATCCTGATAGTTAATCCTTCCGAGTTTCGTTTATTGCATCTGTATTTACAAGGAAATACTCTAATTTTCTTTACATCAGTAGTGTTATAGATTAAACAGCTTGGGCTATTTAAAACCCATTCATATCACTCTTGCCTGACATTTGTATATTTCAACATCCATATATATGATGAAGGAGCATAACTGTAGTTTCCTCATAGAGTTGTTATGAGGATAACATAACATTAAAGCACTGCCTGAGACACAGTAGGCATTCAATAAATGTTACCTAATGGTGTCATTGTCATGTTGTTCAATTAGTTCAGAGGTTTCTTGCAGGTTAGTCCAAAAAAACCACAAAATTTATATTTCTCATTATCTTATGTTTAAAAGCATGTCAGCATATCAGTGTAGAACAAACCTTTTTATTAGAAAATACTGACTTATTATTTCAACAGTCGATCTTCTTTTATTATTTTTATACTTTAATTTCTGAGATACAAGCACAGAACTTGCAGGTTGGTTACATAGGTATACAAGTGCCATGGTGGTTTTCTGCACTCATCAACCCATCATCTACATTAGGTATTTCTCCTAATGCTATCCCTCCCCTAGCCCCCACCCCCTAACAGGCCCCAGTGTGTGATGTTCTCCTCCCTATGTCCATGTGTTATCATTGTTCGAGTCTTCACTTATGAATGGGAACATGCAGTGTTTGGTTTTCTGTTCTTGTATTAGTTTGCTGAGAATGATGGTTTCCAGCTTCATCCATGTCCCTGCAAAGGACTTGAACTCATTCTTTTTTATGGCTGCATAGTATTCCATGGTGTATATGTGCCACGTTTTCTTTATCCAGTCTATCACTGGTGGGCATTTGAGTTGGTTCCAAGTCTTTGCTATTGTGAACAGTGCCACAATAAACATATGTGTGCATGTGTATTTATAGTAGAATGATTTATAATCCTTTGGGTATATAATAGTTGATATTTAAATAAGAGGCTTAAGGCAATACAATGGACTGTATTCTTGTATAAATTTTCTATGGTTGTTGAAAGAAATAAGCACACCTTTTAGCAATTAAAAAAAGACAAATGATTTGATAGCTTAACAGGGTGACTACAGTCAACAATAATTTATTGTCCTTTAAAAATAACATTTTAAAAAGTACAGTTGGAACATCCATAACACAAAGGATGATAAATGCTTGATGTAATTTACCCTGGTGTAATTATTACACATTGAATGCCTGTATCAAAATAACTCATGTAGCCCGTAAATATACCTATACAAATTAAAAGTTAGAAAAATAATAAATTAGAATTCCAAATACAACACACACACACACACTAATTAGAAAAATAATAAATTGGGGTGCCAAAACACAACACACACACACACACACACACACGAAAATGTATTCTCATACATTTCTATAGGTCAAAAGTCCAATACGGTCCTCACTGGCCTAATATCAAGGTGTTGGCTGGATTGTGTTCCTTCTGAGGGCTCTAGGGAAAAATCTATTTCCTTGTTTATTCAGGTCGTTGGCCAAATTCATGTTCTTGCTGGTTACCAGCCAGGTTTATTCGAGTTTCTAGAGGCTGCCAGAATTCTTGGCTATTGTGGTTCTCTTTCTCCACCTCTGAAGACAGCAACAGCAGGTCAAGTCCCTCTCATGCCAATCTTGTCTGCCTCTTCTACCACATCTCTCTGAGGTACTCTTCTGCTTCTTTCTTCTACTTTTAAGAATTTACAGGATTAGATTTTGTCCATGTCATAATCCAGGATAATCTCTCATCTCTAGTTCCATAGCTTTAGTCATAGGTGCAATTTTCGTTTGCATTGAAGGTAACATATTTACCAATTCCGGGGTTTAGGGTATGGACTTCTTGCATGGGGCTTGGGCATGATTCTGCCTGTCACAGTCCTTTTTCTCTTGCTTTGTTTTATTTGCTCCTTCCAGTGTTCATGCCTGATGCTATCTCTATGTCATTTGTTCTCAATTGTGACTGTGCTCTAGATTCACCTGGAGAGGTATCTAAAAAATACCAATGCCTAAGGTCAACCAATTGCCCTAAACTCAGACCAATTATATCAGAAGTCTTGGGGGTGAAGATATTTGTTCTACTTTGGATCAAATATCATGATATATTAGTTATATTCATGTTAAAGCTTTTTAAATAAAATCTAAATTATACAGCTCACGTATAAATTTATGTCTGATTTGAGTCGTATACATTAGGGACAGTAAAGCCTTGTTACTCATCATGTGTTTTGTGAATCAGCAACATCAGCTTCAAATGAGAGCTTGTTAAAAATTTAGATCTTGAGCCCCATATGAGAACTGAATTCTGATTCAAGAGGTCTCAGGTTGAGATACTGCATTTCATTCAACTGCTCAATTATGTCAGTTCTGCTCATTCATGGACAACACATCGAATAGCAAGGCTCCAGAGGGTTATAATTATATATATTGCCAGTGTCAATTTGCTCTGTCATGACTAGGTATCATTTGCTATATTTTGTAGAGAAAAAAAAGCTGAAGCTTCATCTGACAAGTTTCGTATTTGTTTGTTTGTTGTTTTGAGACAGAGTCTTGCTCTGCCACCCAGGCTAGAGTGCAGTGGCATAATCTTGGCTCTCTGCAACCTCTGCCCCCCAGGTTCAAGTGATTCCCCTGCCTTAACCTCCGGAGAGCAGCTGTGATTACAGGCATGAGCTACCATGCCTGGCCGATTTTTTGTATTTATTTAGTAGAGTCAGGGTGTCACCATGGTGACCAGGCTGGTCTCGAACTCCTGACCTCAGGTGATCTACCCATCTCAGCCTCCCAAAGTGCTGGGATTACAGTCATGAGCCACTGCACCCGGCCAAATTTCTTGTTTTATGCTATGTAGTGGCAAAACCAGCATTCCAATTCTGACCAGTCCATCTCTGTTTCTCTATCACATGGACCACAGCTGAATTGAACGATAAGCATGTTTATCAGCCAGTATTTATCAATCACCAATCGTCTCATTTCGACTTTGAGAGAAAACTCAAGATGTGGTATCTGTAACCTGAGAATTGGCTGTTGCTATTAAGAAACACATCTGTAAGGTTAAATTACCAGTTATGGTGTCGAAAAAGCTAACATTACCTAGAAAAACTAAAGAGACTAGTTTGTTTCTTTTTTTCTCCTCTAAATGTAGTAGGATTTTTTCTTTTTTTCTTTTTTTTTCCAGTCACTTTAAGAAAAGTGTCAGGAATAACGAAATGATGAATAAATTCAGTTTTTAATTCTTAGCATTTTATATTCTTTCTCTTTATTTCATCTGAAGTAAAGTGTTACTGAGAGTAACAAGAAACGCGTTTTCTTTTTTTTTTTGTAACCTCATCTGGAGACATTCAGATGAGATTACAATTTTCTTGGGCTAGAGATAGATATTATCAATTACCGGCTGCTTCTTAGCTAGATAATTTGAGTAGCTTTTAATGTCTTTAAAAGCCAAATGATTGAAGATTAGTACTAATTATATGTAACATATTAAGTTACTGTAGATCTCTAATGTTAGTAGTGACTAGCAGCATTTTTTGAATTAGACCAATATTTAGCACCTCATTAAATAAGTGTTTCATGTCTTACCAATAAGTCAAAATTTTGACTTCCACATTATATAAATCTCTTCGTGAAACTGGCAAATGAATGAGGGAGCTAAAATATTCACTTATTATGCTTATTAAAAGACTGCAGATTTTCTATTGTGAAATCAAACTAAAAATTAAAACAGCTATTATTTGTGAAATATTGGTGTTTAAACTTTATAAATTTCAGAGTTCAGGAATGGCTTTCAAATTTAATTAGAAAGACATAAGCCTTTTAGATTTTGGAAACTGTCAGGCCTAAGTCAGAGACTTTCTGCAAACTCAGCATGTTTTAGCTAGGGTGGATGGGTCAAAGAAATGAGCTGGGCTATGTTGGATCCTATAACCCTGGCTGGGTGCCTAACGTGAACCAGCATTGTCCTATGCACTTTATATAGATAATCATTTAATTGTCACAATATACTTTCATATCATCTTTGTTTCAAAAGAATGAGAATTGAAGCTCATAAAAGGATTAAAACAGCTTGTTTGGTGACCTTAGAAAAAAACACCGGGATGTATAAAGGTAAAGTCCATTTATTTTTATTAAACCATAGTAGTTTCCTCAAAGATGAGGAGAAGCTATTCTTTAAAAGTTGATTCCAGTAAATTTCAAACACAGTTTAAGATATAATATTTATTTTTCTATTAAAATATTTTTATTTAGTGCCTATGTCAGGCATTGTGCTAAAATTGTTGGAGGAAGAGGGGCTAGCAGTAAATCCTAGAACTAGTTTTTGAACTGAAGCCATTTGTCCCCAGAGTCCTAGCTTTTAACCACTATACCATACTGCCTGCAAACTGGCACTAGAGATAGTGAAAATGTCCTCACTGACTTAATACCCCTTATGTTTTGCAGACCCAAAAAAAATAAATAAATAAAGAGAGAGAGAGAGAGAATATGTGAGAACTTAGCATTGGAGATTGGAGTCTGGGTCACTATATCCCAATTTAAAGAAGTATTCTAAGCTTTTCTGAAGAATAGGGGCTGTCATATTTGCCTCAATAAAAATAGGCTCCAATATTTTCATGGGTAGATGGTAATATGTTCTAGTAATATTTCCCAGTAGAAAAAACAAGAAGAGCAGAGTGTATTAAGAATAACCCACAAGAAAAAGTAGTTTACAAAATCTAGGGCATGATTTCTTGATTAGCCTCCTGAGACTTTTACATGGCTGTCTAAAATAAGTTGGATTATTAGAGGCCAGTCAGAACAATGAGGTTTTTTTCTTACAATTTTACAATTACAATTTCGTTATCAGTTTTTGGGTTTTTTTTACTCTTGTAGCATCAACAGGGAGTGTTTCTTTTTAAAAATTGTATTTTCATTTACTTTTTAAATTATGAATTTCCTTTTGTTATTATACTTTAAGTATTGCGGTACATGTGCAGAAAGTGCAGGTTTGTTACATAGGTATACACGGGCCATGGTGGTTTGCTGCACCCGTCAACCCATCATCTACATTAAGTATTTCTCCTAATGCTATGCCTCCCCTAACCCCCCACCCACCAGCAAGCCCCAGTTTGTGATGTTCCCCTCCCTGTGTCCACGCGTTCTCATTGTTCAGCTCCCACTTATGAGTGAGAACATGCGATGTTTGGTTTTCTGTTCTTGTGTTAGTTTTCTGTGAATGATTTTCTCGGTATCATTCATGTCCCTGCAAAGGACATTAACTCATCTTATTTTATGGCTGCATAGTATTCCATGCTATATATGTACCACATTTTCTTTATCCAGTCTATCATTGATAGGCATTTGGGTTGGTTCCAAGACTTTGCTATTGTGAACAGGGCTGCAATAAACATACATGTGTGTGTGTGTGTCTTTATTCTAGAATGATTTATAATCCTTTGGGTATATACCCAATAATGGGATCTCTTGGTCAAATGAATATTTCTAGTTCTAGATCCTTGATGAATCCCCACACTGTCTTCCATAATGGTTGAACTAATTTACACTACCACCAACGGTGTAAAAGCATTCCTATTTCTCCACATCCTCTCCAGCATCTGTTGTTTCCTGACTTTTTAATGATCACCATTCTAACTGCTGTGAGCTGGTATCTCATTGTGGTTTTGATTTGCATTTCTCTAATGACTAGTGATGATGAGCTTTTTTTCATATGTTCGTTGGCTGCATAAATATCTTCTTTTGAGAAGTGTCTGTTTATATCATTTGCTGACTTTTTCAAGGAATGTGAAGGACCTCTTCAAGGAGAACTACAAACCACTGCTCAAGGAAATAAAAGAGTACACAAATAAATGGAAAAACATTCCATGTTCATGGATAGGAAGAATCAGTGTCATCAAAATGGCCATACTGCCCAAAGTAATTTTTAGATTCAATGCTATCCTGATCAAGCTACCATTGACTTTCTTCACAGAATTGGAAAAAACTACCTTAAATTTCATATGGAACCAAAAAGAGCCTGCATAGCCAAGATAATTGTAACCAAGAAGACCAAAGCTGGAGGCATCATGTTACCTGACTTCAGACTATACTACAAGGCTACAGTAACAAAAACAGAATGGTACTCTTACCAAAACAGATATATAGACCAATGGAGCAGAACAGAGGCCTCAGAAATAATGCCACACATTTACAACCATCTGATCTTTGACAACCTTGACAAAAACAAGCAATGGTGAAAGAATTCCCTATTTCATAAATGGTGTTGGGAAAACTGGATGGCCATATGCAGAAAGCTGAAACTGGATCCCTTTCTTACACCTTATACAAAAATCAACTCAAGGTGGGTTAAAGACTTACACTTAAGACTTAAAACCATAAAAACCCTAGAAGAAAACCTAGGCAATACCATTCAGGACATAGGCTGGTCAAAGACTTCATGACTAAAACACCAAAAGAAATGGCAACAAAAGCCAAAATAGACAAATTTGATCTGATTAAACTAAAGAGCTTCTGCATAGTAAAAGAAACTATCATCAGAGTGAACAGGTAACCTACAGAATGGGAGAAAATGTGTGTACTCTGTCTGTCTGACAAAGGGCTAATATCCAGAATCTACAAAGAACTTAAACACATTTACAAGGTAAATTAAGAATTTCTAATATAAATATAGATATATATTATTTTGAGACAGTGTCTCGCTCTGTCACCCAGGCTGGAGTGCAGTGGCACAGTCTCAGCTCACTCCACCTCTCGGGTTCAAGTGATTCTCTTGCCTCAGCCTCCCAAGTAGCTGGGACTACAGGTGCATACTGCCACACCTGGCTAATACATATATTTTAATAAGCAATTAAAATCTATACAGCAATCTTATCTTTGACTTTAATCATATAAAAATGTTTATATTGTCATATAAATGTTTTGGTCCAAAAAATATACCTAGTACTTAAGATAGCTAATATTCAAATTTCACATGTTTGGTCCAGATGAACAGTATAGAAACTGCAGGTCTAAAACTGTATCTCCCCAAGAATTATACATGTGAAGATTAAATAGTTTTTTAACCTAAAATTCCTTTCTCTTGATCTGTCTATAGGTTACAGGTAAACAGGAAATTTAAGCCAATATATTAAAGAAGATAATAATTTAAAGAAATGAAATTTCTTTTTTCATATATATATACTGCTAAATCAAAAAGAAAAGCAATCATAATTTTTGATTGGCTGCTGATAGAACACAAATTCTGTCTTTTTCTGTAAACATTGTACCTGTATACTTTTTACATTTGGAAACATTGGTTTTATTCCTATCTATTCTGCAGAATCATTCTGTAGACTGTAGAGAGCAATTGAATTTTCTGGTGAATGACCAAAGTCAGTATCTCTGTTTTGCCTATTAACAAATTAGTTAACAAATTAACAAACCACCATTCCTCCCCACTGTAGAAACTGTGCACAGCTCAGCTTTCCACAGGAATGGATTTCCCAAAATTTCTAGGTTCTGTGATGTTAGTTTTCCCCCAAGGTCTTCCTAAATTATCCAGCATATAACCTCAGACTGCTTAGTGCCTGAATCCAAAATGTTTATTCCCCCGCATGAGGCCACCTTCATTCTTGACTCAAACAAAAGGGAGAACAGGAAGGTGAGGTCCCTCTAAAGAAGCACAGCCCCACAATTTCCAAAAGGCAGGATATCTGTGGCCAGTTGACTCTCCTACCTATTATTTCCAATCTATATCAAGCATTTCTCTTCATATTTGCTCAAGATTTTGCTCAACAATGATGGCAGTTAGGGCTTAGAGTTCAAACTCTTTTAGATCATTTATGTAAAATTTAAATGAAAACTTATAAATGTACATTTAGATTCTATCAATGTTTTTTTTTTTGTTGTTGTTATTTTATTTGTTTTTGCACACCAGAACCAGGAATGTGCCAGTGTGCAAATACTTGGCCTAAGGAAAGATACAAAAGTTTAATATGTATAAATATTTAAAATTTCAAAATATGGCCAAAAACTTTTCAATAAAATATATTCTCTATCGCCTCTGAGACAGATGTACCTTTATGATGACATAGAAAACCAGTCCAAACAGAACTTTTCTCACTCATTTGATTCAAGGTAGCTAAGTGGCAATGGAATGAGGATGCACTCTTGTCTTTATGCTGACCTTTTCTCCCTAAATCTGACTTAATCTCATACTGCAGAAGGTTGGTTACTCTGGGAAGGATGTTGACTAATTTAAGGAGACTCTCTTAAACTAAAGCAGACCCCAAAGGCAATGACAGCTAGATGCTATTTTTGAACCACATTTTCTATAGCTGGTTAGTAAGTTATTCCTTGAAAGGAAATTTAAGGCTATGCATCTTCATATCTACCACAGTGGCCAAGCCCAAAATATGTTTCTCCTTCTGATAAGACCACACATATTCTGGCTGCATTCTTAAGGAAAACAATGAGCAAGAAACCGTTTCTGGAATCCTGACACATGGTGTGGACAGCTGCACTATAGCCAAAGTACATTGCTATGAAGTCTGCCAAGTAAGAGAAAACTCACATAATCTTTAATTATATGAGTTAAAACCTAAACCAAGTGATGCTAGTGGCGTTCATCTCAAGTTTTTTGCTTAATTGTTACACCCAACATGGGGCACACATTGTTTCAGGGTACGGAAGGAAGGTTTAACTGCAATATCTGTAGGTGGGGCACTTTCATCCAGGGGAACAAGGGTAGTTTACTAGAGAGCCTAGGGAGATGGATGCTTTGTCTTCCAGCAAGCCAGGAGAAAAAAGAAGATATGCAAAGAAAAGAAACCCAGGCCCATAGTGTCTGGAGTCCTCTGGTATAACATAGCTTCAGAAAATAGTAGGCTGACACAGAGTCTGGACAGAATCTTAAAATTTATTAATTGCCAGTAGGAGGCTGGGTCTGCTGCAGGTGATACTACCTAGTTAGTCTAGTAGAAGCTGATGTTTGGTGTGATGTCTATTAGAAGTTAGGCAACTATTTAAAAATCTGGTGGTCGGTAATAAGTAACAAGCTAGGAAACATTATTTTAAAAGGGGAACACTACTAGAAACTGTGTGTGCAGAGAAAGGGGGACACCCAAAGGATTAGCTAAAAAGGCAAAATGGGAGCATTTAGTACACTGGGTATGGAAGCCCTGTTGGTTGCATTCTCCTTCTGAGATGATCTTCAACTGATTTCTGGCAAGCCAGCTTCTAGAGCCTCCAGATGTCTTGGAGAGGGACTCAAGGGAGGAAAAAAATGGGAGGCAGTGCATCCATAACATCTTGAAACATCACTATATAAAAGGTAACATAGGATACTAATTTTCCAATGTGAGACTTTTTGCCTGAAAAGAAGACTGAATGGATGGAACTTGAGGTTATTATGTTAAGTGGAGTAAGTCAGGTCCAGAAGACAAATATTACATGCTTTTACTAATAAATTGAACTCACGGAGATAGAAAGTTGAATGGTGGTTACGAGTCTGAGAAGGGTAGTTGGAGGATGAAGAGTTGTTGGTGAATGAGTACAAAAATACAGTTAGATGAGAGGAATAAAATCCAGTGTTCCATAACACAACAGGGCAATTATAGTTAACTATAATTGTATATTTCAAAATAACTAAAAGTAAAATTGGAATGTTTCTAACACAAATAAATTATAAGTGCTTGAGGTGATAAATACACCAATTGCCTTGATTTGATCATTACACATTGTATGCTTGTATCAAAATATCACATGTACTCCATAAATATGTACAATTATTTATATTCATAATAATTAAAAATTAAAAAGAAGACTGAGTTTGGAATTATGTATTCTGCCCTTCTCCTCCAGCAGAATTCCCAATGCCAATATCAGGTTCCTTTTTCCGCAGCTCAGCAGATCTGTTACAGTGACAAGGCTTCTTGGATGCTCATCAAAAGGCAGAGAAATAAGAAGAGAGAGTCTCCCTGGTAGGGCAGAGCCCTGGGATACAACAACTGTATATGGACCTCAGCATCATGCTTTGTATGATGCTGAGTGATCTGGGAATGTATTCATCTGCTGACAGTTCTGCTCAGGAGTTTCAGCCCCTACCATGTGCTGATGCTGTTATTTATCCCACATTATTTGCTTAATAAATTTGTTATGGGCTTATGAAAATTTTAAAGTATACACATTTCCAAAATTAATGTCTATATAAGGCACACTTTAATGTTAAAATTATCAATACAACTTGTAATGCATGTCCTAATTCTGCACAATCACTAAAACCCTAAACAATATATGCCTTCTGATATGGTTTGGCTGTGTCCACAGTCAAATCTCATCTCGAATTGTAGCTCCCATAATCCCCAAGTGTCACGGGAGGAACTCAGTGGGAGGTAATTGAATCATGGGGGTGGGTTGTTCCTGTGATAGTGAGTAAGTCTCATGTGAACAATAGTTTTGTAAAGGGTAGTGCCCCCACACGCATTCTCTTGCCTTTGCTCCTCCTTCGCCTCTGCCATGATTGTGAGGTCTCCCTAGCTGTGTGGAAGTGTGAGTCCATTAAACCTCATTCTCTTTATAAATTACCCAGTTTCAGGTATTTCTTTTTTTTAAATTTTGTCTATTTGTTTTTATTTATTATTATTTTTGAGACAGAGTCTTGCTCTGTCACCCAGGCTGGAGTGCAGTGACACTCTCTCAGCTCACTACAACCTCCATCTCCCAGGATGGAATTTCTTCACAACAATATGATAATGGACAAATAATAGTAATTAAATAAAATGTCCTTCCCTTGAATCATTTCCTGAGAGTCTTACTTTGTAATACCTATCTGAAGTAGACAATAATACATTAATCATTTCTAAATGATGAGCTAGTGAGTTTATGGTTCTTATAAAATAATGAAACACTGATTCTTAAGGAGTCATGGTGATACTGAGCCATCAGATGAGGCCTCTTTGGAGGGCAGTAAGAAGGGAAAATCAATATTTTTTTCTTTCTTAAAAATGTGTCCCCAAAAACATGTCTACCACTCTTAATTGTATACACACTTCTACTCCCATCAACATTGCTTAAGTATGCCTGTGACTTCATGTTTTTGAAAACACAGCCTATTTTCAAACTTAAGCTACATTCTCCCCCCCCCACAACCTTTTTAGTTGTTGTTTTGTTTGTTTTTTGTTTTTGAGACATAGTCTCACTCTGTTACCCAGGCTGGAGTGCAGTGGCATGATCTTGGCTCACTGCAACCTCTGCTTCCTGGGTTCAAGTGATTCTCCTGCCTCAGCCTCTGGAGTAGCTGGGATTACAGACATGTGCCACCATGCACTGCTAATTTCTGTATTTTTAATAGACATGGGTTTTCACCATGTTGGCCAGGCTGGTCTTGAACTCTTGAACTGAAGTGATCCACCCGCCCCGACCTCCCAAACTTCTAGGATTACAGGCTTGAGTCACTGCATCTGGCTACATATACATTTTTGATTGACCTAAATTCTATTTTTCTTTTTTACAGACAAAGTTCCCCTGAATGTCAATAGGACGATCTTAAAATAAAAGAAACTGGATTATTCTAGCCTATTACAGCCTATTAAAACACTCTAAAAATTATCACAGTCTTTGTTATTTAAGCTTTAAATGCTCAAATAACTGTTACCAAAGTGGCAAATTATGTACAAGGACAGCACTGAGAGAAAGAAGAAAGGTTGACACTAATGACCACATGCCAGCCAGAGATACGATCAGGTGCTATCCACAAAGAGTAGCAAATACAGTTAGTGATTTCTGAAGTGAAAAGAAAAGCTCTTGAGGTGAAGATTATTATGCACTGAAAATATCCCTTCTACAGAAGTTTCTTTTCTTTGCCTCTAGGAAGACAGAAAGAATCACCTAAATAAGAAGGCCAGTGCCTGTAGAAAGCAGGTTATTTATGAATGCCAATTATCGCCCCAGAGAAGTTAATTTGGATTCTCTCATGCAAAGATTAGAAAGTGAAGGAAGTATCTTTTATTTCAACTTTTTAAAAAGAGATCATAGCTGATCACAGCTTAGAAGGTTCCAAACACTTGCAGAATTAATCCTGGGCATTGCCTTGATGTTACATAAAGAAAATTGATATTTTACATGTAATTTTATTAGACCGATCCTAGTTAAATCATGATGGCAACATTTTATGTCTGCCGATTTCCTCGATTCTTCCTTCAGAAGAAAAACAATCCCAGAACATCATGGATCAATTAATGCATCTTTACTTACCCCAAGGAAAAAATGAATATTAAAAACTTTAGTATTTAAACGAATAAGCAGGATTCAGTGTTTAAAAAATAGCTTCTATTGTTTGTTGGCAACTTAAAACCTTACCGCAGGGTGATATTGGGAGACTTAAAGAACCTTTCATTCAAACTTCTGGCTTTCATGATCATTAATAAGTAGAAAGTAATAATTCAAAGAAAAAATGTATAAAAAGGACGAATTTTACAATTAAATTGATTTTTTTTTTTACCTACCTTTGTCTTTGAAAGTGTATCTGGGCCATTGTATGGTGATAGTAATCAATGTCCAGTTAGGTCTAAGACTGGTTAAAACATGCTTTTATGCTTTGTTATTAATAAAAGCAAGAAAGGTTCCTTTTTTTATATATGACTCTATAGCATTATACTTTATAAGAGTCTTTCCCATTTTCAGCCTAAACAGCAATCTCTGCTTGCAGCTGTTCTATTTGAGTAACCTGATTAAAACTGAATGATAACTTTTTCCCAGTCTTTACTGTACTTATGATTGCTACGACAAATAGCCACAATCTTCTTTCTCCAGATAGGATATTTTCCCTGAAGAGGCTCAACATCTTTTAACTCTTGGTTCTAAAGATGTTTCTTTTTCAGGCTGTTATGAAGATTGTTTAATCAAAGCATCTTTTATAACCAATGCTCATCATTAAACTAGCCAAATAAACAGTGTATACCCGTATTCTGAAAAGGAAAATTATTTCATTAATAGGTTTGAGAGAAAAATGCATGAATAAGTAGGACACCAGGATGAAAATTGTCCCAGAAATAATTTTAAAGACTTTTATTCTTGGATATCTACTTAAGAGACAATGTACCTGCAAAAATATTGTCCCTGGATAATGTTTTAGTTGCTTACAGTAAATATTGAGGTGACGCTAAGGCATCTATTTTATAAGGTAAAAAAAAGCTACTACATCCTTAACCATGGGTCAAGCAGAATGTCAGGTTCTGAAATATGAAGACTATTAAAAGCAAAAGTCACTTTTAAACATATCTCAGATTTGCAAAGGAAAAAAAAGTTATCTAATCTACCCAGATATAATAATGTATTTTATGTGTTTCTGAGAGAAAATCATCAGCCTTTCCTTGAAAATGTTCACAAACGATTTCTTCCTACTCATAAAGTAGTGCAATAATTTTTAATTTTGGTCTTCCAACCTAACGTTTAGTCTCCTCAAAGATCCAGATTTTTCTTTAGTCTGCAAAGCAGCTTCACCTTTATTAACTTATATTTCTAATATTTTCCCCACTTATAACAAGCTTTCTCTTTTAATGACTGACATTAAACTTTCTAACACCTGTTTCCTGATTTCTTCTATTGTATCACACCTGTAACTGAGACGTCTGTAATAGGTCCTCAAGTTCTTTCAGCAAATTGTAAATAGTATTACAACAGAATAATATGACTTTTCAGGAAAAATGATGGGACTCTCCTGTAGGAAAGGGAGGTAAAGAAGTGGGGAGTACCATATAAGGAAATATGTACTCTTCACTCAATTTTTTGGAAAGTACTAACAAGATGCCTTGGTCTACAGGGTACAGATCCCAGAAAAGTTACTTTGATTAAGAACATGAAAGGCAAATAAAAATTGGTTGAATCTTGGTTGCCACTTCTAAGTAATGTGACTTTGGGCAAAAGACAATGTTTTTGAAGCTTATTTTCCTTATCTGTGAAATGGGGAAATTTTTTCTTCAAGCTGGTTGTAAAGAATAAGGAGTATTTTAATTTATTCTTTGCTATTGCATCCCAAGCACTATACTAGGCAATTTGTGTATTAAAAAATTAATATCACAATATCCGTGTGGGTTTCAGTAACATATGTAAAGACCTTCACACTATGGCTGTTTACAGCACATATTTAGTAAAATTATAGAAAAATATATTTCAATGTTCAAGTATTCTGTCAACCTCCATGCTATATTTCCCATTAATTTTTAAGTATAATGACTATAAGTAGATAATTGTGATAAAAACACTCATCTATTTTCATTACAGTAACAGTCAGATACATGATTTAACATTAATTTTAATATGAGGAATTTAAAGAGGTCCCAAAAGTTTTTTCCCACTTATTAATTTACTTAGCATTTTAGCTAGGTATATAATACCTCTACATATAGAGACTTGAGGAATTTTATGATCAGAATACTTTCTAAAGTATATATGCTGTCCTTTATCAAGGTCAATTTACAAAATCCTGAAAAACGACTTTAAAGTAAAATTTCACAAAAGATTCAAAGAACACTTCAAAATCATTGTTGAAAATCCAACTTTACTCAAGGTAAATTTGTGATATTTATGATCACATGTGCTTAGAAGAGTTTACTCTTTTATCTTGAGTGTCTATCTAGCACATTGTCTAGCAAATTGTAGGTACTTAATGTATTTTTTTGTGAAATTAGTATTTCCAATGTTGAAGTTAAAAGTAGTAAAACATACTGTATCCAAAGGCAAAAATAACTTTAGGTACACAATACATAGGTGGGTGAAATGTAAAATTATATCTTGCTCAGTTCAAGAATGTTCGCAATACATTAGGAAAAACCTTGATTTTAAACAAAAGTGATTTTCAGTTTTTTGAAAAAGTATAAATATGAACCAAACTAATAAAGGGCTAATAATAGTCCTTTAGTTTCTGAATTTTTAGCATATTTCTTCTTTCATGTTAACGTTTGCAAGACAGAGTGAAGAATACTGAAAACACTGGCTTCTATCATTGCAGAGCTAGAAAAACACTGTGAAACATACTGTGTGACAGAGAATATGTTTTGCAGCGAAATGTATCTAGCTGCAATTACAAGAGGATTGTTCCAAAGCCTTCAATGCCTATGTTCTTTCTGAAAACTACTTTATATTATCTAGAGGCTTGATAGTCTTAGGACTTCCTATTGGCCTTTATCTTCACCATATTTCCCTCTTTACCATAACCATTAAGTTTAGATGATAAATCCGGAGCCTGGAAACTTCTCTGACACTGTTGCATTTAATAAGATAATGCCTTCATTATTTCAACAAATACATTTAAGGAGAAGTGTTATGAGGCAAGCACTGTGTTGTGCATTGGAATATAAGTAAAGAAATGTAATGTCCAGTCTCAAGGGGCTCACGATCCACTGGAGTAGGGTGGCAAGTAAAAGCAGCTACAATTCAGTGTCATATTTTTTTGTTGTACATGTCATAGTAAGATTTCTGGGAAAGTAAAATCAAACAGTCTAGTAAGTGGTGGAAAGCATGTAAGAAGAAGGAATGTCTTATGTCAGTTCTGAAATGTGTGTACAGGTAAGCCAGGTAAAGGGTAGTATAATATATGTAAGAAATAGGTAAGGAGAGCTTAATTTCTTCATGCAATTCACAATTTCTATATGACTAGAAACTAAGGAGTAAATTAGGAATGATTAGACGTAATGCAGGAGACATAAGCAATGTCAAAAGACTGCATAGAGTGACCTGTTTTCTGAGTACAGTAGGGAACCACTGCTAATTTTAAGCATCAGGGAGATGTCTCAGTAGACTTGGATTTTAGTATAATCCACCTGGGTGTTTGACAGGAAATGGATTAAGAGAGAGGAAGATTAGAGTCATGAATAGTAATTAGGAAGCTTTTGTAATAATCCTGGTAAAAAATGATGGTGGCCTGAACCTTAAAAAAAAAAATCGAGAGGATTCAGCAGTTAATTGCCAATGGTATTTAATATTCAATCGCTAGGCAAACCAAACAATGGTACACTTTTCTACAGGAAGAAGAAGTAAAATAGTTACAGTTTTTAATAAAATATGTATAGCTGCCCTACTACTGGTTAGATATAAACTCAAAACTTATTTTTATTTCTCATAATCATCCTGCAAAGTTATTGTTGACTCTGTCATTTAGAAAACAAAACAAAAACTGGGAGTCCCAATAATTAAGACTATTGCCTAAAGTTACACATCTCATAAGTGACAGAGTTATAACTCCAATCCAGGTGTGTCTGATTCCAAAGTTCAAAATTTTCCCTGTATCTTGTTACGTCTCCTCATTCTTAATTTTAAATTTAACACTAAAATAGTATTGAAATGTTCTGAATTTTAAATTCAATGATAAAGTAATATTGAAACTATTAGAGGAAGCTTTAACTGCTCCCAAATCTGTTCCATTAATAAATAATGGAATAATTATAATTATTTATTATATTATATATATTATAAAATAACTTCCATTAATAATGATCAGATTAGTGGTAACTTAATTAGTAGATAGATTAATTATGAAGTCCCAGACTGAAAAATATTTTGAGTTTATCTGATTTGTAAGTCTGCTTATAAGGCACCTGCCAACTATTGTCATGGCTACTTTTACTCAAAGTGTGTACCATGTAACACCCATATCCAAGTCATATGTGCTACTTGCCAAAGTGCAGATTTCTGAGTCCCATGTCACTCCTAGCATATCAGTCATATCTTTGGAAATAGAAATGAAAATCACAATTCTAACAAGGCCTCTAAATGATTTTTATGTTCAACAAATGTTGAGAAACCTAATAGATCTAGAAGTATTTATGTAGCCAAGTTTATCTGTTTGTACAAAAGAAAGGCGATAAGCATAAAAATGATTTTACCATGACAGTAAAATTATATAAACAACTTTAGAATCATGTATTACAAGTATAGAGGATTTTACTTTTCTGTTTAAAGGAGTTGGTAGGAAAAATGTAAGGCACATTAAAGTAAGTTAAATGATGGAATGAAAACTTTGAGGAGCTGAACATTTTTCCAAAGGTAATCTTCCAAGGTTACTTCTATTGTATTAAAAATGTGTGCCTACATGGAAAATCACTAAAAAACTATTTGCTCTGAAACCTAGCAGTAATTTAACCTCTTCTTTCAGATTAACATATTTCATTTATATTCATTTTTTTGATTAAAAACAGTTATTCCAAAATTACTAAGAAATGCTGAGTTTGATAGTGCATGCGTACACATGGGCTAATTGGGTTAAAACATTGCAAAAATATAATATGTAATAAGGGATAAATACACACTGAGGAAATTCAAAAGTTAACATTTTACTAAGCAATTTACTTCCAATTTCCCATACAAGTGTATAGCTGTGACCATTATATTTTTATTTAATGTTTCAAAGTATTGATATTTATATCATATCTTGCATGATAGCTTCTAAGTTTACTTTTATATATGAAATTATGTGAAGAAAATATTAACCTATAGTGCAGGCCTTTATGATCCTTTTAGTTGTATCTATGTCTGTCCTGCCCAATTCTTGCCTTGACTGAGCCCAAATGGAAGAATTTATTGCAAATAGTGGGGATCTTTTTGGTTTCTGTCATTGATTGTTTTTACTAATAGTTTTCTCTAAGCTTTTTCGTGGAACCTACTTTCACAATTTCCTTCAAAGTTTAATGAGTTTGCTAGATGTTCCAATAAAAAGTATATAGAACGAGTAGTATTCCCTACTCCTTTATAGATATGGCCACCCAGCTGAAAATGGGGAGGGAGCAGAATAGTAAGGAAAATAAACTCAGGATGTCAGAACATCTAGAAGCTCTCAGGGTATTTTAGAATGTTAAATATATACCATATATTACATGAAATGAAAGCATTTGAATCTTTTTTTTAAGGAAAGCTAGTTTGGAGGAAACTTGGGAATTTATTTGAAGCTGAGTCTTCCACCAAATACCTTAGAACTCTTAGGGCACTGAAGGTTTGCAGTCAGAGTTAGTACTTTAAGTATATATTTGACAGAAATTGCAGGAGGATGAGTTGAACACACGGAACTCTGTCAGTTATTTATTTTACATTTAGAATCAACCTTGCAAGCAGACCAGCTTTTGAAAATATTTGTATCATAAATTATCTCAAGTGTCCTATAGTTCCTTCTGGTAGTGACGCTTTCCAAAGTCATTTGTTATTCAGAAATTTCACTGGTGCATTCTATTAGCAATAATTTATGTTTGCCAATGAAACCTGAAGGGACAACTTGACACCTTGACATTTAATGCTGTGGTGAGGTGAAGCAAATTGGTGGTTTCATACTGCCTGTGCACTACAATAATTTATGCAGCTTTTGCACATATTGAACAATAACATTGAATCCATAAAAAAAAACTAAGAAACAATAGTTTGGAGGAACTCAATCAATAACATGTATCTTATTGAGTTATTACCTTGCAACTAAAAATATATTACATTGCCAGATCTATTTCTATAGTTTCTTCCAGACTCTGAATAATCTGTGAGTAATTTCAGGGTGCCTGTAAAAGAGCTGGTTTGACCATCTTAATGTGTATTTTCAATGTATTTAATTGTAGAGTCCTATTCTGCAAAGGCTTTGCATCTAAATTGCATACAAAGGTTAACCTGAGAGACGTTTTGAATGTCTGTTTAAAATATGTCAGTCAATTCCATTATTGAGATGTAATAATGAGAAAAGACTCATCTCCCCCTGTTCAATGGATATTTCCTCTATGTGAATATCATGAATAAAATAAAAATTCAATAAGAATATATGCATTTTATCTCTAACTTAATTAAAAAGTATATTCAGTAGTTATTATGACAAATTTATATTAGCAGAACTATGGATCTTCACCCATAGTGAGTTTATTAGTTTATTCCAACACACTTTTTTTTTTCTCCACAGCAACTTACTTTACTTAGCTTAAAAGGAATAAAAGCTCAACATCACTGATCATTAGAGAAATGCAAATCAAAACCACAATGAGATATGATGTCATGACAGTCAGAATGGTCTAAAGTCAAGAAACAACAGATGCTAGTGAGTTTGCAGAGAAATAGGAACACTTTTACACTGTTGGTGGGAATGAAGATTAGTTCAACCATTGTGGAAGATGGTGTGGCAGTTCCTCAAAAATCTAGAACCAGAACCAGAAATACCATTTGAACCAGCAATCCCATTACTGGGTATATACTCAAAGGAATATAAATCATTGTACTACAAAGATACATGCTTACATATGTTTATTGCAGCACTATCCACAATAGCAAAGACATGGAATCGACCCAAATGTTCATTAGTGGTAGACTGGATAAAGAAATGTGGTGCATATACACCATGAAATACTATGTAGCCATAAAAAGGAATGAGATAATGTCCTCTGCAGGGACATGGATGGAGCTGGAAGCCATTATCCTCAGCAAACTAATGCAGAAACAGAAAACCACAAACTGCATGTTCTCATAAGTAGGAGGTGGACAACGAGAACACATGGACACAGGGAGGGGAACAACACATGCTGGAGCCTGTCAGGGGTGGGGTGGGGTGGGGGAGGGAGAGCATTAGGAAAAAGAGCTAATGCATGCTGGGCTTAATACCTAGGTAATGGGTTAATAGGTGCAGCAAACCACCATAGAACATGTTTACCTATGTAACAAACCTGCACATCTGGCACATGTACCCCAGAATTTAAAAAAGAAAAACACAAAAGCAGCCCCTCAACTGACATTAATCTTTAAAGGATGCAAATGGGTTTTTTTTTTTTTTTTTTTTTTGGTTTTGGTTCATTTGAAAAAGTTAACAATTTCTGGTAAATTAAGAATGAGAAGTAGGTTCAAACCAGTTTTTTAAGAGTGCATTTAGCATTGTCAGTTTTTCGAATGTTCTCCAATGTAATCCAATCTCCTCACTTGACAACTGCATTCAAAAAGTTACCAAATTTTACCGATAAGTCTACTTGAATTCATGGAAGTTCACAGGCGTGTTAGTTGCTACCTGCTCGTGAGAAACAATTCACTTGGCTTCATGGAAGAGCATGACACTAGAGAAAAAACATTTTAATGCATTAAAAGGCCAGGTGGACTTCTCAGAAGCTCAACAAGCTTGGTTTTGTAGAGAAAAAAACAGCAGCATTCTTCATTTTAAACCTGACTCCAGTCACTGCCAGGGTTCTAACTGCAGCAGTATCTTTTTGCCAGCAAACGTCAAGGACAAGCTGAGGTCACTGAATATCACTTGCAATTCAGGCGGTTTGAGATGCTGCTGAACAATGTAATACTGCCACATCCTTCCAACATCTTATTTTGTGAATCCTGATGTTGTAACTTTGGAGGCATATTAGTTGAGAGATTTCATCCTTCACATTTTCTTTCAGTTCATACTATATCTAAATATCTAACACCCATGAGGAAAACTTGCCCCAAAATTCAGAGGCTTCAGAACAGATTTCAAAGCTAACATCAGATAGGAGAGTGGAAGGCAGGAAAGGGCTGCCATTATTTAATCATCACAACTGATTTTTTAATCATCATAGTTTTTTTTTTTTTTTTTAATTTAAGCACCAGATTTTTGACTTAACTATTTTGGGAGTTTTGTATCATGGGAAAGAGAACACAATTAACAGAAAACATTGAATCATAAGTAGAATGACAATTCCTTCTTAATGCAAAAATAAAAAGATGTGTGGCCTATAAATAGTATGTGTTGCATTAAGAGGAGCTAGAATAGGGAGAGAAAAAAATGAAAGTAGAGTCTTTTATATAGGCAAGAGGACCTTTAGAAAAAATATCTAAAGAGACCCTAGGGATTTACCTGTATATATCTTGATTTAAAAGTATGCTATCCATACCAGTATAACAGTTTTTCAAAAATGGTTGCCAGGGAGAATATATATATATATATATATAGAGAGAGAGAGAGAGAGAGCCCATAATACATATTATATATATAATATGTATATTATATGTTATATATATTTGTTATTCTCAGAACTTATCAGGAGTTGACTGAAGATATTCTTCTACGTTTTACATTAAAAGCTTACACTATTGCTTATATAAGGCTACTATATTATATTTGCATGCATAAATTTCTAAGAAGCAAAAAGCACTGATTCCTCAAAGCTTGAAGTCAGAGACATCATTGACACTCTTTCTAGTAAGCACAACAATTCTTAAAAATATTTTAGAGTGTCTGTAAATGAAAATAGAAGAATAAAACATAGCTTTGGAATAAGTGGTTAGATGTCTATGTGCATGTGCTTGCATGCCCTTGTGCTGTGTGTGTGTATGTGTGTGTGTGTGTAGAGAGAGAGAAGTAAAAGGGAGAGAGAAGAGTAAAATTGAGCAAAAGAGAAAAAGGGGAAGATAAAGAAGGGCGGAAGGGACGGTAAAAAAGAAGAAAGTTTTGAATTAAGTTTCTTGGTGAAGGAAGTTCTTGAAAAAGGGTGTCCAATCAAAGTACTTGCTATGGACAGTATTTTATTGTATTGTTTTCTTTCATTTACTCAGTTGCTTTCAAGTGGTATAATACATTTTTCTATCTTAAAATGCAGATGGGGCTAATGAATGCGCAGGTGGGAGGAAAACATAAAGACTCTCTAGCCTATTTCCCAGAAAATTTGAGTGGCATGCTTGACAATAACTATCATAATTATAGTTACCTTTCCTCAAATTGCTAGTAGGTATTGGGAGCGGGTCCCAGCTAGTATATACAGCAGTTGCAATCTTCCAAACTGCTATGCAAGAAAAGTACTCTTATTTCCATATTAAAAATGAGACTAATGCTCAAAAGGAAAAGTAGCTTTTCCAGGACACATGACAAATAAATGAGAATCAGGCTTTCAACTAAGTTCTTACTGCTTCTGCCAGTCGATTCAATCCACACAGCAGTGGCAGGTGGAGAATATGAATGTCCTATGATATGTTGCCATGGAGTGTTTTCTTCTATTACAACTTACTGATCAATGTCACTGTCATTCGGGCAATATAAAGATGAGGTTAGTGGTCAAGATGTAAATGGAATTATGCTATCCTCAGGCTCACTGTAAAATGCCATCTCTTTATGGGTAGCATTCTCTAGTACCTTTTCAGAACATGCAAAATTTAGTTCTCTGACTCATTATTTTTTGTAAGACTGTAAGATTTAGGCAGAAAGTATGATACCTTAATAACTAACAGGTTGTTGATGAAGAAGGAATTTTAGGGCATAAACCTATGATGGAACATAGAAAAAAATCACAGTATGAAATCACAGTATCATAATAATGGTATGAGTAACCTACTTGAGTTAAATTCTCAAACTGTGTTTGTGGTTAAAATAACTTGTTTAAATCTTTGTTTTAAACGATTTTTAAAATATTACTGAATTATAAGAAACCATTTGTCATCTATGCTAGGTAAATAAGGTCATTGTTAATTAAGTTTTGTTAACTTCGAATGCTGTAATGGAAATTTCTATTACTACTAATACTTATTAATAAAGAAAATGTATGATGTTAATATTGTTGCCTACTGGTTGTCTTGTAATACCTGAATTAATGCATAGGTTCATATGAAAATGACTTCAAATTCAGAGCTGGTATGAAGGTCTGCTCAAGTTAAAAGGTAATATTTAATTTTACATAAGCTTGTCAATTGTAATGCATTGTTGGTCCGTGTTTTCTCATTGCAAAAGTGAGATTATATATAGCTGTACTGATGAAAATTGGAAGAAAAGAATTTGAGGATGGTGGTTCATGGTCATTAAAGTTGCAGAATTAATAGCAATAGCTAGAGCCAAAAATACAATAACTTCCCCTAGTGCATCAGGAAAACAAAACAATGCCCTTTCAAGTCAAGGATTTCTACTATGTGATAATAAGTAGTTATAATAATATTCAGCATTTTCAACCAAAGATCACAAGGTATTTTACAAACCTCTATGTCGTGGTTTCAAAACCATGGAATAAAATATGGGTTAAGGACTGGGTGAAAAACTTAAAAATAGACCAGGATGTTCTATTTTATAAAATAAAATTATAACCCAGTGTCCAGAAGCCTCTGATCTCTAAAGCAACTTCTTTACAGCAGAATTCAGAATAGCTACACCTCTGTTCAGTCACTGTATTATACAGTATATTGCAGCATATTTTATTTGAAAGTTGTTAAGGACATTAAGAAAATGGATGTATAATTGAACAAGAAGTATACAAAACAGTATTTATAACACGATTATATGTTCCTATTTTTCTAAAAGCATGCTATATTCATGTATGCATATGCATAAAAGGATGTATATATGCTCTAGAAACTTATTTTTGTTTTTTTGTTTTTTTGTTTTTTTTTTTGAGACGGAGTCTCGCTCTGTCGCCCAGGCTGGAGTGCTGTGGCCGGATCTCAGCTCACTGCAAGCTCCGCCTCCCGGGTTCATGCCATTCTCCTACCTCAGCCTCCGGAGTAGCTGGGACTACAGGCGCCCGCCACCTCGCCCGGCTAGTTTTTTGTATTTTTTAGTAGAGACGGGGTTTCACCGTGTTAGCCAGGATGGTCTCGATCTCCTGACCTCGTGATCCGCCCGTCTGGGCCTCCCAAAGTGCTGGGATTACAGGCTTGAGCCACCGCGCCCGGCCGAAACTTACTTACAATGTGCTAGCAGGGATTATCTCCAGAGATAGCCTAACATGATTTTTGAAAATATACTTTTGGTCATAGGCATTTTTTGTAACTACATGTATTACTTGTGCAATAGAAAAATAACAAAAAGCAGAAAATATTTATAACAGGGTTATATTTAAATATAATTTTAAAGAATTATTTTACTTAGTGATTTACAACTAATATTTAGAAGGGTATAAGTCATTTAGACTTTATAATATTATTTGTGTTATGAGTATAGAAATATAGAATTTATTAATGACTATTGTGTGTTTTAAATGTTTCCTTGATATTGTTACATATGAAATTATAGTTTCCACATAATTTGTATTATAAGTTTGTGCTAGAATTATATGATTCTCATCTCATTGTTGATTTCTAAATGTCATATACCTTTTCTGGAAGTTCATAAAGTTAGTAAAAAAATTCATTTATTGAGCATTTCTTGAGTGACAAACAGACTTTGGGCACATTACATGAATCATTCCACTAATTTCCATAACAACTTTGATTGAGACATTGCATTTCAATTTTGTAGATGAGGCAAATTTAAGATAGAAGACTTTAAAATAACAGCCCGATGTCAAACACCTAGAAAATGTCAATGCATGATTTCCTTTAAAAGATTCTGCACCATTGACCGGGCGCGGTGGCTCAAACCTGTAATCCCAGCACTTTGGGAGGCCGAGACGGGCAGATCACGAGGTCAGGAGATCGAGACCATCCTGGCTAACACGGTGAAACCCCGTCTCTACTAAAAAAATACAAAAATCTAGCCGGGTGAGGTGGCAGGCGCCTGTAGTCCCAGCTACTCAGGAGGCTGAGGCAGGAGAATGGTGTAAACCCGGGAGGCGGAGCTTGCAGTGAGCTGACATCCGGCCACTGCACTCCCGCCCGGGCGACAGAGCGAGACTCCGTCTAAAAAAAAAAAAAAAAAAAAAGATTCTGCACCACTAAGAATTACTCTAAGAAGTTAGTCAGAGGGACAATCAATCCATATGAACTTTGAAAACGTATTTAGAAGCATTCATATATTAAAATATATACACAGTTAATTTCAAATCTGCTGGGATTTCTTTCTGACTCCATAGAACTTAAATCTTTAACTACCATACTGGCCACATTGTTAACAATGCAACCATTTGGCAGACCTCCCTGACTTAAAGTGTCTGATGTTAATGCTTTTTAAGATAGTTTAGAAAATAAAAGAAACTTGTATTTACACATAAAATGGAAGTATTTTGTATATTATTTCATTAATATCAATTCCTTTATCCATCCATCCATCTATCCATCCATCCATTCATCCATCCTACCTGGAGGAAGGATTGACACAGGCTTTATAATAACATTTTTATAGAAGGCTTGCAGTCAGAGCAATGCCTAACCAAGAGGTACCTGACTATATGCTGGGCAGTTCCAATTATTTCTTGTATGTCGTCTTCTCAGAATCCTTCATAGGCTTCCAGCAATGGCTTCCCAGCTCACTTACTCTTTTCCCTCCTGCCAAATTCTAAGCCTCAGCTCACACTGTTGGGATTGTCTTTGGATTGGTGTCTTTTTTAGATAGCATTTCCTTCCTCCTCCTCTAAATTCCTGCATTGTTACTCTGTGTTGTCTTTTTTATCACCTTTAACTGGTGCTCTGTAATGAGAAGGGCAGTACACTCCACTTTTGTACCCACAAAGGGCCCCAGAAGCACCATGTGCTTCAGGCTCCAACCTGCTTAAATTAGGATTTGATCCTGAGTAGGATAGGATTTATAGCAGGTCTGAGGGACTCTTAGGATGACTCTCGAGAACATCTGGGAAACTAGCTCTGGTGCTAATGCAATAGATCAAAGTTCAAGAAATTACTATGACCAAGCTGTGGAAACTGAGAATGTTAAATAAAATCGGTGAGGACTCAGGCCTGACTCTACTGTATCTCACTCTAATTATATTTCATGTTGTATAACGATAAGCATGAGATTTATGAAATGCGTTGGTCTTGATGTGGTGGTGCTCAGCAAATATCCAGGCAAGCCTACTCGAACTGCTTCTCTCTGGCTAGACTTGGCGGGGCCAGTTGAGATTCCTGAACATCTGAGATGACTCTTCTTTCTTCACTTGTTGTTATACCCAACCATGAACACCTAGGATGAGAATTTAAGGGGGTTATAAGTGTGCACTATTTTTGTCTACTTTGAACATGCTGCTAATCAGTCTGACTGGTCTAACTATTATTGGGGAGATTTTATTCTACAAATAATTTTGCACTTTCCCTAAGTGATACCTATGTTGGTCTCCCACTAAGGTGAACTTGTTCTTAATAGATTTAAAATAATACCATTTGATGAGATTGATATAAATACGCAGACCTGTTATGGTAAAATTCTGTGGAGAAAATACTAGCATAGTGAAGGGAAAGTTGTTGATTATGTAATACCAAAGTTGTTCCACTGAACTCCATGTTTTAAGGTCTTGGAATTTATTAAAGGAAGTAGAGTTTTTCAGTGGAGCATGAACACCATACTATGAACTACTGGGAATCTGACTTGCTGATAGATTCAAAACTTTTGCAATGGCCAGCTTTTAGTGAGATTGTGGCAAAAAAAAAAAAAAGATTGAATTAAAAAATGGTGCTGATGTTGCATAGATAAGATTAAAGGATAGGCGCCTCATTAACAGTAATCTCTGCATACCATGAAGAGGGATTATAAAGGCTTATAGTGTCTTGGAGGGACGTGGAGATGCAGGAGCAGCTAGATAAATAAACATGGCCCAGGAAAGGGAGATGATTTTGTGCCAGGAAAGACAACTTTGTGATGTCAGAGCCTGATTTGAAATCTTTGTCTCCTAACTTTCAGAATACTGTTCTTTCCAAAATCCTAGTTTTTTCTTAAGGTGTAGATTTTTCTCAGGGAAGGCATATTCTAATGTTTTCTTTCCCATTTCTCTCTCTTAGTTTTTTTTCTTTTATCTCTACTTGATTCCTTCTGCTTCCTTTTCATTCCACTATATCCATTTCAGCTTATCTCAGCCCAGAGGTTTAATTATTAAAACAATATTTTTATTGCCCCTCTCTGACATCTGTACTCATGAGTTTCCAGGACTTAGTTTGCCTTCCCTACATTTTGGCCCAAATAACTGGCAGAATAATTGTATTATTTATGGCTTACTTGATGGACTAAAAATTCAAAATATTGGCTATGGCCAGGTTCATTTTTATATATATGTGTGTGTGTGTGTGTGTGTGTGTGTGTACATTCATAGACACAAACACAACAATGTTAGAGATTCTTACTAACATAAGAAATTCTTATATTTTAACATATACAACCACATTGTACTTAAGTGGAAATGGAGCTTATACAAAGCTATAGGTCCTTTAATTTTTAGTATTGGTTATAGTCAAACACATAGGATATGTTCTTTTGCACTATGTGATTAGGTTCATTACAGGCAATAGAAGTATCAAGGTGCATTTTTCATTATTGGTTTCGGAGGTTGCAACTTTGGTGAACAAAATAAGTGAATATAGCAGATAATGAGCCATTCACGAGTGGGTTCAAAGATGGCACCTTTCTTTAACTCCCTCTGAAGCTGCTTATCTGGCCCACATTAACAATACTCCACAGGTGCACCTGTGTGTGTGTGTGTGTGTGTGTACATACACATAGAAATATACAAATTATACAAATATATGTATATATGTATGTGTGTATATATGGTTCTTTGACATATCCATAGTAGTTTTAGGCTATCAACCTGTTATAGCTGGCTTGACTATAAGATATCAAAACTCAGAAACAAGAGGTTTCAGGTGAATTCTGACAATTTGTCTGGCATAAATTTTGGTTACTCTATGATTAGGCCTAGGCAGAGACTACAAAAACTTGGATTGCTCATGAATATACACTCTAAAATAATATTATCAACAGAACGGATAATGCATTTTATACTACACAAAGTGTAGGAATAAGCCAAAATATGCAATACTGATGCTCTCTTATGTCATAAAATTTCCAGAACAGCATGATTAAAGATTAAATTTGTTGGTTATTACCAATACAGGAAAGCTACCGGCTAGGGTTGTCAATGCGTGCTGAAATCCAGTTAGTCAAGTCATTTTCTAGGCCTGGTGTTGCATAAGCCAGAGGAAGGGATGTTATATTATCACACATCCACAAGAAACATATGTGATTTTGTAATTCATCCCTATGGAGAGGGTACCTTCAGTAATTCCCACAAAAAGACCATACTTCCTTGTAGTGTCCTTCCTGAGTTCAACATTTAAACACATTTAACATATTTCCTGAACGATCACCTTAGCTCTATCTAATATGCAATTTCCAGAAGAATTTCAAATGCCAGTTTTTATTTCACTCTAGTAACATGATCACAAATTATTAATTATTTTGTACTATTGTATCATTTGAACTTAGTCCTCAATATATTTTCTTTTTAACATATCCTATTTTTCTAGATAAGCCCAGTCCAATCTTATTTTCAAAAGAGTAATTTTTTAAAACCTGAAACTATAAAGATGAGTACAACAAACTTTCAAGTAACTGCCTCTTCAAACAAACAAATAAAGACTATCATATGAACATATTTTCAACATAATTTTATGGAAATTAAAGTTGAAATCCTTACGTTCACCTCTGAAGCACCATTCCTCTTCATCCCCAGATACAATTACCATGAATTTGACCTGAAGCTCACCCCTGTTTATACACTTTTGTTACATATATAAAGGCTGTACATTTATAAAAATCATGTGCTTCCCAAAAGATGATATTCATGAAATCATCTATGACTAGCTTCTTTTTTCAACCTCTTCTGGGATCCATAAGATTTAGATCATTTATTTTAAGTGATAGTGTAGTATCCCATGTAAAGTGTATGAAAATATAATATTTTTTACAACTTAGCCTTTTTTATGTATTCTTTCATGTCCCACATACTAGGAATAATACTCAGCATATTTGTGACTATCTCCTGCCTCACTTGTGCAAGAATTTTCTTAGAAATGAGGGGTTTTTTTGGTTATGTGGTATGTATACAGTCAAACTTTAGACAAAATAGGACTTCAAAAAGTTTATGAAAATGCATATTGTGAAAAACATATGCAAAGGTTTCAAATTATTTTCTGCCCCAATATAATCACATACTAAATTTTTATAACATGTCTGAATAAGACCTAGAGAATAAGATATCAGTTTGAATAGGGCCAACATTAGAACAACATAAATTTTGCTAAAATTGAAGCGAGAACAAATATTAAATTGATGGTGAAGTTTGGGTGGAAGAATGGTGAGATCACTAATGCTCTACAAAAAGTTTATGGGGACAGTGTTCCAAATAAATCCGCAGTTTACAAATAAATAACTTATTTTAAGAAGGGACAAGATGATGTGGAAAATGAAGCCCACAGAAGCAGACCGCCCGCATCAACATGTGAGGAAAAAATTAATCTTGTTCATGCCCTGATTGAAGAGGACTGATGATTAACAGCAAAAATAATCAACACCATTGACATCTCAGTTGGTGCAACTTACACAATTTTGCCTGAAAAATTAAAGTTGAGCAGACTTTCTACTCAGTGCATGCTAAAACTATTGTGCCCAGATTAGCTGCAGACAAGAACAGAGCTTTCAATGGAAATTTTAAAGAAGCAGGATCAAGATCTTGAAGCATTTCTTTAAAGAATTGTAATAGGATGAATAAAGAGGATATATATATAAGGAGCTCATACAACTCTGCAGGAAAAAATTCTAATAATCCACTTAAAAATGGGCAAAAGATGTGAACAGATATTTCTCAAAATAAGGAATGTAAATTAATACAACCATTAGGGAGAACAATTTGGAAGTTCCCCCAAAAAGCCGAAAATTGAGCTACCATATGATCCAGCAATCCCATTGCTAGGTATATATCCTTAAAAAAGGAAATCAGTATATCAAAGATATATCTGCACTCCTATGTTCATTGCAGCATATTCACAATAGTCAAGATTTGGAAACTACCTAAGTATCTATAGAAAGACAAATAAATAAAAAAGAGGCATATATATGCGATGGAGTACTATTCAGCCATACAAAATAATGAGATCCTGTCATTTGCAACAACATGGATGAAACTGGAGGTTATTATTTTCAGTGAAATAAACCGGGCACAGAATGACAAATTTCACATGTTATCACTTATTTGCAAGAGCTAAAATTTAAAACAACTGAACTCTTGTAGATAGAGACTAGAATGATGGTTGCCAGAGGCTGGAAAGAGTAGTAGACTGTGGGAAAAAGGGAATGGTTAATGAGTGCAAAAACAAAGTATATATTTGAATTGTTTGTAAAACAATGAAAACATGTATGTTTGAGGTAATGGATACCCCACTTACCCTTTGTGATTATTATGCATTGTATTCCTATTTCAAAATATCTCATATACTCATAAATATATACACCTACTATGTACCCATGATATATATATTTTTTAAAATAAATGTAACAGGATATAAAACATGGCTTTCCCAGTATGATCTTGAAGAAAAAGCACAAAGCAAAATCAAAGCAATGGCTACCAAGAAAAGGAAGTAGGCCAGTCAAAGTAAACCAGTCAAGAGCAGAGATCACAGCAACAATCTTTCGGGATGCTTGAGGCATTTGCTTATTGCTTTCTGGAGGACTAAAGAATGAACGAGAATAATAAGAACATCTGCTTATAATGAGAGTGTTTTGAGAAAGCCAAAACTTGAGCAGAATAACACCCAGCAAAGCTTCATCAGAGAGTCCTTCTCCATCACAACAATGTTCCTGTTCATTCCCCTCATCAAAAAGAGCAATTTTCTGACAATTTAAGTGGTAAATCATTAGGCATTCACCTAACAGTCCCGATTAGACTCCTTCTGATGTTTTCTTTTCTAATCTTAATATTTACATACATACATACACACACACACACATACACACACACACGATACATACGTATTTCTTGTTCATTAGGGTTTACCCTGTGGACTTTTTTTATGCCCATTCATGTTTCTATTTTTTATTTGCCTTTTTTCTATGAAGGATTTATTTATGTATCCTAAGTACAATTTCAGTAAGTTCTGAATGTCTTCTCCCACTCTGATTTTTGTGCCTTTTCTAATAAAGTAATTTATTATGCATTTTTTTATTTCTGTTTACATGTCTTTTGTAAATTTTTTTCTCTTCTTATAGGTCAGAAAGACATTCATCTATAGTTTACCATTTTTATACAGTTTTGATATTTTACATCTTTAATATGTCTTTATTTCCCCTACTTCCACGTGGAAAAGTGATTCTTGCAGCACTTTACTCACTCATCTATTAGGTCTCTTCATTGTGTGTCAAGCCCCCAAATGTGAGTCAGTTTCTGCTAACTGGTGTGTATTTTGATACCTTAGCACTATTTCTTCATCACAGTGAATTCATATTCACTGTTTCTTTCAAAGTTTTCAAAGTTTTTCTTTGAACTTGTCTCACCAAGAACACTTCCACATTTGAATCATGTCTGTGCTCTACCGTTATTATTTATGATCATCAATTTTACTCTATTATTTGTTACTTACTAATATATGTCTGTTCAGTTTTATCTTTATATGTATAAAATATAAAAGGCCAATGCATATTGCATTAAAAAAGGCAAAAGTGTGTTAGAAGAAAATTTTACGGGGAAAAAAGGAACTTATTTAGTGTCCAATTCCAGTTCAGTATACCAGGAGGTGAGACTATATTTCCAAAATTTCCAAAGGACTTCTACATCTGGGATATGTAAAATCTCAAAATGTTTTCCAATAACATGTGAACATTTTCTCTTTCCATACTTAACCTATGTCAAAGGCTTTTCTTTACTTTAAAGATAAAATTTAAACCTCTTGGTACATCACTGAGGTTCTCTTGGAGATCTAGCAGCCTCTACTACCCTCCACTGCCTTCGAGCATCTAATAATTCAACTTTTCAAAAAAGAAAATGACTTTTAAAAGTTGATACTTTTGTTCTGGGTTCCTTCACATTCTGCCTCATCACTACAAAAGACCCAAGTCTCATAGCTTCTTTACTTGGCTGAGTCCTAAGTCATCCTTACAATACAGTACTATTTTGCCAGAAAACGCTGCATGATGCCTCTGTCTATAGATAATTTATTGACCCATATCATATTAATTGATCCACTAGCTGTTAAAAAATTTTGGTTTGTGTTTAAAAGCCATGATTATAAGTTTATGTTTGTTAATCTCGGTATTTTCAGCATTAACAGACTACTTTAAAAATAATGGTACCACATTCGATATACTAATGTAGCCAATATTTATTAATCATTGAGCAAAATTGTAGGTATCTTGAGAAATATAAAGATGTATGAGATATTAGGTCCTATTTATAGTCTGATTAGAACCACAGGTATCTTTACAGAAAATTATCAATCAAAGAAAATGTAATTAACAAAGGTATCCGTCACAGAAATACTTAAATTATTTTCCTATGGACATAAGAGTAGCATAATTTGTGAATAATCCATAAGCTTAATGAAGAGAAAAAAATCAGAAAATGCAAATAAAAGAAAAATAAATTTTAAGAGAGTATATTATTACCTCTGATAATTACTGGCTTTATAGTATATGTACTTTCAATTTGTGTATGTTATTTGTGTGTATGTTAAATACATATATAGATGGGGAGAGACAGGGAGAGAGAAGGAGGAATGGGAAATTTGGACAATTCTCTATATAAATAATATATAGTCCTATTTTAATGACCGCAGATCAACTGTTTGAAGTGTCCTTAATTTATTTAACCTATCCCATATTGATAAATACTGTCAGTGTTTGCAAGATTTTACTATTGTTATCATATATTAATGAAGACCTTTCTAAATGTTGTGGAATATTTGAAAATATATTTCTAAACAAAAATTTTGTGAATCAACTATAATGAATGTTTTTAAAACATGAAGCACCTATTGACAAATTACTTTCTAGAAATTTTGTAAAAATTCACTCTCAATTCACAACATATTGAAGTGTCCTCAGCAACACTAGGTTTTATTAGTAAAATAAATTTCTGAGGATAAAGATTCAATATAATGTCAATAACCGTAAGTCCTTAATTCATCAGGGATATATTTTGGTATAAAATGTGATATAGGGATGTGTGCTGTTAGCCAATTATTCTTTTATTTATTTATTTATTTATTTATTTATTTATTTATTTATTTATTTATTTATTATACTCTTAGTTCTAAGGTACATGTGCACAATGTGCTGGTTTGTTACGTATGTATACATGTGCCATGTTGGTGTGCTGC
>NW_012122487.1:12405810-12480810 GCF_000951035.1 Colobus angolensis palliatus
TTGTTCAATTCCCACCTATGAGTGAGAACATGCGGTATTTGGTTTTCTATTCTTGTGATAGTTTGCTGAGAATGATGGTTTCCAGCTGCTTCTATGTCCCTACAAATTATTCTATTGTCATTTATTAGTTAATCCCTTTGGTCATTGTACCTACTTAAAACGCCAATTTAATATTCTTTTTAACTAAATTATTATGCAAAATTGCCTTTGTTTCTGAACTTTCATCATTCTTGCCTTGACCTATTATCCTTGTGCTTTGTTTTCTTTAATATATATTTATTTTAAATTTATGAGAGACAGGGTCTCACTTTGTTGCCCAGGCTGGAGTACAGTGGCACAATCATGGATGGCTCCCTGCAGCCTTGAACTACCAGCTCAAGCTATCATCCCACCACAGCTCCTCGAGTAACTGGAACTTAAGTATACACCACAATGCCCCGCTATTTTTTTATTTCTTTTGTAGAGTCAGTGTCTCACTGTGTTGTTCAGGCTGGTTTAAAACTCCTAGCCTCAAGCAATCCTCCCATCTTGCCACCCAAAGTGGTAGGATTATGGACATGAGCCGCCAGGCCCAGCATACTCTACGTTTTTATTCATAGTATGCTGATAAAGATTTTAATGATTGTGAGGGAAAGCTCCTCTCACATTTACTATTTTAATTCGGAATCAGTATGTATCCAAATGGTATTTAGAATCATTTAGTCCAGTTTACTATGCCTTCACAAAGTTAGTATTTGAGTTAAGATATTCTTAGGTGTCCACAAGTCTATTTATTAAAAAAGCAATTATATTTATTTATTTTTGTATTTCTTTTAAATTCCATAGGAAATATGTGTAGTTTTATTTCATACAGTTCCAGAAATACCTTTGAGTTAATTGCTTAGAACTTTACATTGATTCTGCTATTGTATGTGGCTCCTTATTTTCTATTTTGAGTGTTTATTATTAGAATATAGGAAAATTTTATTTCTTTCTTATATTCAATCCAGCTATGTTAATGAACAGATAAATTTTAATCAGTTTTTAGTTAGTTCTCTTGGATTTCTAAAGTAGAAAATCATATAATCAGCAATTAATATTATTTTCCTCTTTTGATTGTAAATTTGTATTTTTTTTTAAATTTGTTTCCCTAAATAATTATGCTGAGCAGGGTGTTAAAAAAAATAATGATCATAAAGGCCAACATCATCTTGCCACTAAGTTAAATGGAAATGTCCCTAATGCTGAACCATTTGATGCAAGGCTACTTCAACCTTCATTAACAGCTTATTATCTTAAGGAGGAACACAAGTGATTTTAACATTCCACTGCTATTTTCATTATTTCTCTTAAACTGTTTTGAATGTTTCTTACTTAATTTGTTTCTATTTTTTGATTATTGAATGTAATCAATTTTACTTGGTGACAGATACTTTTATTCTTTTATTCGTAGTTTGCTAAGAGTTTTAATTAAAGATACATGGTCACTATTGCTTTTTTGGGGCATCTTTCATGATCATATAGTTTTTCTCCCTTCACCTACTGATATAATGCATTATATTAATAGAGTTTATAATATTAAAGCATTCTTTTTATTTTAATTTATTGATGGATTTTATGTTTTGATTTTAGAGTTTTTAATATATATTTATATGTGAGATTAGTTTTTAATTTTTTTATTGTACTATACATTTCAGCTTCCAGTATCAATTGCTATATATGATATGAGAGAATTAAAACTAAAATAATAACAATCTCTAAAATTGATTGTTTTAATATGTTCCTTGAAATTTACCAGTAAAGAGACCATTGCTTTATGGAAAAAAATTTATAATATGAAGTGTTTATAAAATAGTACCAACTGAAGAGTAAGGTACCACAGTTCAACTGAAAATATGTTTTCTGTGTTTACTTCTTTTTAAAAATAAAGGAATAAAATCATTCTTTCAACTACCATTTAAGAAACACAAAGAACCAAGTCTCTGAACAAAAGAATGAAATTTACAAGTAAAAATAAAAGAATAAAAATGAGACGTTTTTGCCTTGGTGTTACTCATAAAGCACAACTATGTGGGGGTCTCAAATGTACATCTAGAGAAACACATATTTCTGGGTATGTGGAGTCATAAATGTCCATTCATTTTTGTGCTTTCAAATCAATATATTATCCAGTCTTGTCATGAGATATTCAAAATATTTAGTTAATGTTTTAGAACCACATATTCATTTATTTCTTTATTAAAATTAAAATATACTTTTTGTGAAAATGTAGTGAATGAGCATATGTTTTAGTACTCAACCATCAAAATTGTATAGAAATAAATAGAAAGTATGTAGACAGAGTAGTTCTATGAATTATTTCTTTTCTGTGAGATATACATTACATTTACTTTATATTGTCCACAAAACATCGTATTCTATGTGAAAACACAGGACAGTAAAAAATACTGAAAAAAACCCAGGTCATGCCAAACATGAACATTTATGTTTAAAGTCCATGGAATTACTGAGTCAGATAGAAAAAAAACAGTGATTATAATCTAGAAAACAAAGGAAAGTTGTGGGAACTGCACAGGCATTATTAATCTAAAGGGATTTGTCAGAAGACTAAGTAAGAGTTATTTAGGAACAGTGAAAGATGCAGCAGAATATAAATAAATCAAACAGGGAAATCTGGAACTTTTTCCATGACTGCGTGATGGCTGCCCTCACATTCATCCCCTGTGAAGCTTACCAGGGCAGGCTTTTCAAGGGATCATCCAAATACCCATTATGGAGAGTTTTTATTGAAAACACATTAAATTTGTTGAACTCTTTTCTTCACAATGAAAGTTAAGAAGTTCCATTTTTCAGCAAGCTGCTGTGAATCGCTTGTAGTTTCAGGTAAGATGAGAAGCCCACCTAATGTTTGCTCCCTTTATTTTCGATTTTGAAATGAAAATATCAGCAAAGCAAAGGGAAAGCACATTATTTTTTAGTGAGGATGTATTTAATGACAATATCATAGAATAATAACAACAATAAATTAATAAAGGCTAGACAATTTGAGGAGGAAGTGGGAGCGGAGGAAGATTTAGAGTAGACAAGTAACACACAGCCAAATAAATAAGGGACAAGAGTAAAAAAGGACATAAAGGAAAGATAATTAAAATTTAGATAAATCTTTCTGTGTATCAGGAAATGTGCCAGAACCTTCATGTGCTACATTTTGTAATACTCTAAACAATCAGTGTGATATAGTATCATTTTTATGTTCTGTGTAAAAAAAAAAAAAAAATTGAGACTTCCATAACAAGAGTAACTAATCATTGATAACTGTTAGTAAACTTCAGAATCAATCCCATTTTACTTTGTAGTTTTAAATGACAGGCTGTGCACATATTTTGTGTGGCACAGATATATTAAATTATTTTGGAATTAGAGACCAACATTTTAAATTAAGGAGTTTAAACATTTTTCAAAAATCAGATATCTGTCAAGACTGGGCTGACCTTCCCTCGCTCCTACAAGCTGAAAAATCTATGTAGTGGTAGCCCCAGTAAAGAGGATGCCCTTCTTGTTGACCAAGTCCTCAGTTGCTGGTACAAGCATATGCACCTCTGTATCTCTGAATCAATTCAAATGTTTACATTACTGTCTGACCACTGATGCTCAGACCTCTCATAAAAAGAATACAGTGTAGAAAATACATAGGACAGAGGTGAGATAATTCAAACATCACACACACACACACACACACACACGCGACTTCAAAATCAAGGGACAGCTAAAAAAAGACTCAAAACAGAAAAAAAGTAAAAAGGACCCCAAATTATTTCATAGATACACAAAGTTAAGAATAATTTATTTTTAGATTTTATTTCTTTTGTGATTATTGTTCTATTATGTTGGAATGTGTTTCAACAGTTAAACATATGGATGTTTCACATCATGATGTCAGAAAATCACTCTGGAATAATTAACCCGTAATTGTGTGGTGGGAGAAGTGCATACATAATGCTCTGAAAGCTAAAAATCCTCCTGTGTACAACAGCAAGTTCATTGTTAAACATCCTTTTTGTTAAGCATTCCCTGTAATTATGTACACACAAAACAGACACAGTGATCTCTAAAATTAACTCTTTGAAATATTTGAGAAGACATCATTTTATTTCTTTATGGCACACACAGCCACTGAGATGGAGAATGGATAAAGGTACACTGAATTCATAAAAGGAATTTATTGAAAAAAATTATTAAATTAGGAATTTTTCTTACCATGTTCTCTATTTATAAAACCATATTTGCATCACTAATTCATATTCGTTGTCTTTACATTACCGCAGAATTACATAATCTAGGTAATACTCTGAGTGCGTTGGTTTTTAACTTAGTTATTTCACTGTTAAAGTAGTACGTGAAAAGATGTGGTGTATTTATAATTATCTAATTTGATTATTAGAAATTAAAAATACATGTAATTCAGATTTCCAAATAAATTTTCAAATTTGTGGGTTTTGTTTGGTTTAATTTGACAGAGCAGTGGTTCAGTGTAAAGTCAAAAATCAAGCTGCCTGGATTCAAATCCTCTTTCTGTCACTTACTAATTGTGTCACCTGAAGCAAACTAATTTTCTTAGCCTCTGTTTATTCATCTTATAAATAAGGATAATCATAACACATCTCTCATAGAGCTCTGAGATAATTAAACTTAAAAAGTACAAACAAGATACTTAGCAAAATATTTGGTGTATGCTAAATAATAATATTAGCTAGAACTGTAATTGTTACATTAATTAAACTACCCTAGCAATTGACAAATTTCTACATTACCTCAGAGACTAGAGACAACAGAAGAAGGGAAAACTCCAGGGTACAGATTAATTTAATTAAACCTGAAAAAAAATGAGATTACTCAGAGGATGGATTCTTTCAATTATAGGTCACCTGAACCAGGGCCAGAACTGTAGCAAACAGATTCTTTGTATTTTCCTCTCTATTAAATTGGTGGATTAGCTTTTTACAATTTTTTAAGCTTTGAAATATGTCCCACTCCCACCAACAACTTAATTCAGGAATTTGTTTGCTGTCAGAAATACCAGCATAGTGTTATTTCTTTATTTTTGATACTTGAAATTTTAAGGAGTACTAAATTGTAAAGCCATTTTGGGAAGATTAGACATAACCTTTATAAGATGCTATCACTAAATAATTATGATCCTACTTTTCAATTGATGTGCATATAAAACGACAAAAACATCAAGAGCCATCAGTATCCCATTCTCCACCAGAGAGTACAAAGCATTTCTAATAAGAAAATCAATGAGAAATAATTTCGAAATCACTATTTGCTAACAGTAACAGCCTTTATCTCCAGCTTCTTGTACCACTTCCTGCTTCAGTTGCTGTGGTTACCTTAGCTTTCCAGGATTCTGCAACAGTAGTTTCTTTGCCTGAAATGCCCCTTCCTATGTCTGCCATATGACTGGCTCCTTGTCACATGAGGGAGGAGTTAATAGAATGGATATCAATGTCAACTCTTTTGACAAGACATTTTCAGACTACTCTGAAAAAGTTGCAGAATCCCAGACATTCTTGGTTATATCCTCCTTCTTTAATTTCATTATCTCCAAGTCTATAAAATAGTTTTGTTTATTTTAATACATCTATATTACTAGGTTATAACTTCATTAAAATAAGAACTCTTTGACTTATTTACCACATACCCAGAACACATAAAACATTTGTTGAGGTATTTGATAGGAGTCCTGAAAATATCTGTTCAATGACAGGTTAAGCCATCCATCTATTTCTATTTCTCTATAAGGTGAGTAAAATAGGAACAGGGTCTTATTTAATTGTGCTGCCTAGTTTAGAATAACCTCTTGATGAATAAAAGAGCTAATTTTAAAGATGTTATTCTCATGCTGAATTCAATAACGTAAAGAGAAATTCTAAGAGTGGGATGTAATCAGTTATGTGCAAAAGAGATTTAGAGAAGAGAACAAATGGTATGGACTTCAATTGTCTGGTAAAACTGTATGATAGAAACAAAACCTTGGCTTTTGTGCTTATCTTTTAAAAGCTGGAAAAAGATGTGCATGCACAGACACAAGTTGTTGAAAGCCATCTCGGGCAGGAATAATGAACAAAGATAAAAGGAGAGCAAGAGCTTTGTGTATGAGGGTCAAACTAAAATACTGTTCAAATAGGAATGGGACATTTTTGTTGGCTGGTGGCTAGAAAAAATTTGGGAGAGTGGAGCTCAACAGGAAAGACAGGTTGAAGAGGCCAAAAGTGATGTCATCATCACAAATCTCCCTTTCTATATGACCTATGCCACTCCATGCAAATCCATACTTTCCTCTCTGTGTTCTGCCATGTCTACAACTGTGTGACATTCCCAAAAGCAAGGAGCAGGCCTTTATGCATCATTGTACCCCAACACCTAACATGCTTGCTGACACCCGCTAAACACCGAAAATGTTTGAACATATAAAAATAAGCCCATGAGGAATCCCTGATCATTTTTGAATAATAAAATATCCAGGTGATAATTATGTTTTATAAATATGCAGAGACAAAAATTCGAGGAGGAAATGTAGGAGGCTAGTCACAGAAATTTGGGATTGGGGCATTGTGGGGTCTGGGTATCAGTGGTGGCAAATAGGAACCAAAAGAAAAATTGTTAGAGTCCTGTAAATAAAGGCCACTCATATATTATCAACTGATTAGATGTGTAGAATAGAAAAAGTAAATGTGAGTGAACAATTATTCCAGTGTTTTGCTTCTGGGAATTGAAAAAAGTAAAATATTTGTTTAAGTATTTTTTATAAGTCTGAATGGGTACACAGTCCACAGATGTGAGATTTTAATTTTGACTCTGCTATTTCCAGGCTGTGGGATTTCAATACATGATGACTTCTTCCATTCTCTTCCATATAGGGGCAATAATAGATACTTCATGTGGTTATTAGAATTAGGAGATAGGTGTCATCTATGGAAGGGTTTCAAATTATGGGTTATCTTATTATCCAGTTGTGGTTCTTTTGCTCTACACTGTGTCACTCCATATCTTGAATAGAAAATATTTCACTTGATTTCAACCAAATTAAAGCACTGATCTTTATTTTACACAAAACTTTATTAGAAGTTTCGGAAGACTGAAAATGATTTATTATAGCATTTCAAAAAAAAATCAGATATTCTTTGCTTTTTCTCTAGAAGTTTAGGACTCTTGCCTCTCTGTGTGTGTGTCTCTCCCTCCTTCCCTCTCTTTCCCCTCTCCCTCCCTTTCCCTCTCTCCCTACCTCACTCCCCTCTCTTTTCCTTCTTTCCCTCCCTCTTCTTATATTCCCAAGAAACTAAGTCAAAATCTTTTCCAATTTTATTACACAGAACAGCGTGTCTTTTGCCAAACAATTCCACAAAATCAGCATGACAACTAGTTTAGAAAGTCTGAAGACTCATGTTTTGATGGTGAGTCAGCACCACAGATTCCTCCTCAAGGAGGGAGTTGCCTCCCAGTTATAAGGGTTGGGGTTTGCTAAGAGCTCCTAGTTCTCAGTGTTTTTAGGGTCCCTCAGTATTGAAGTTGGAGTCCCATCCTCTCAAAGCAAGGTAATTACAAGGGGCTCCCCATTTTCAACTAAGACAGAATATCCCAAGCAGGCATTCTTTGCTATGGAGCCTGTCATTTCATTGGCAGAGATTTATTTGTCAGATCCATGGCTTTATCTAAAAGTTCACCTGCCCTATCCAACTTCTTACCTTGTGGGATTAACTGATGTTAAACCCCTCAAATATTTTTACACTCTTAACTTCATCTTAACTTCTGCTTCTCCAAAAAATCAACTTTGACACTTATTTCAGGAGTGCTCTGAGAAAGCTGGTTCTGAGCTGAAGTTTCGCCAAAGCCTATTCATTCACCATCCAGCTGGAAATGAAGAGCCTGTCATGGAGATAAGTGACGTACAAAGAGTTCCTGGGATATGGTGGCAGTTTAATTCTTAAAGTTTTTATCCATGGTGATATGGAATGGAATGTGAATGGAGGCAAATACAATGTCATAACCCAAGCATCTGAAATGTATAAGGGAGGTGTCAGTATAAAAATAAAAGAATTGGATGCTTATAGATAAATTGCCTTGATGTAGACTAATAATAAAATACTGAATGGTGCTGGGGATAATTGGCTAACTATATGTGAAAAAATAAAACTGGACCTGTACCTTTCACCATATACAAAAAATTAACTCAAGATGGCTTAAAGATTTAAATGGAATGCCTAAAACTATAGAATCCTAAGAGAAAACCTACAAAACACAATTCTGGACATCAGCCTTGGAAAATAATTTATGGCTAAGTCCTCAAAAGCAATTGCAACAAAAGTAAATATTGACAAGTGGAACCTAATTAAACTAAGGTGCTTCTGCACAGCAAAAGAAAATATCAGCAAAGTAAACAGACAACCTATGGAATGGGAAATAAATATTTGCAAATTATGCATCCAGCAAAGGTCTAATATTCAAAATCTATAAGGAACTTAATTCAACAAGCAAAAACCAAATAACCCCATTAAGAAGTGAGCAAAAGACATGAACAGACTCTTCTCAGAAGAAGAAATACAAGCAGCCAATAAACATATGGAAAAATGCTCAACATTACTAATCATCAGAGAAATGTAAATCAAAACCATAATATGCCATCTCACACCAGTCAGAATGTCTATTATTAAAAACAAAAAACAAAAACAGATGCTGGCAAGGCTGTGGAGAAAAGGGAGTACTTACATACTGTTGGTGGGAATGTAAATTAGTTCAGCCACTGTGAAAATGAGTTCGGTGTTTTCTCAAAGAACTTAAAACAGAACTACCCTTTGACCCTGCAATCCTATTCATGAATATATATCCAAAATAAAATAAATTGTTCTACCAAAAAAAAATGCACTTTTATGTTCATTGCAGCACTATTCACAATAGCAAAGATGTGGAATCCACCGGGGTGCCCATCAACCATGGATTGCATAAAGAAACTGTGGTACATATATACCATGGAATACTAAATAGCCATTAAAAAAGAATGACGTTGTGTCTTTCACAGTAACATACATGCAGCCAGAGGCCATTATCCTCAGCCAACTAATGAAGAAACAGAAAATCAAATACCACATGTTCTCACTTATAAGCAGGAGCTAAACAACGGGTACTTTCGGACATAAACATGGCAACAGTAGCGACAGGCACCTACTACAGAAGGGAAAAAGGGAGTTGGGCAAGGGTTCAAAAACTATTGGATTTAATGCTCATTTCCTGGGGGATGCATTCAATTGTATCATATATCCTCATGTGAATGGGTACACAGTCCACAGATGTGACATTTTAATTTTGGCTCTGCTATTTCCAGGCTGTGGGATTTCAATACATGATGACTTCTTCCATTCTCTTCCATATGGGGCAATAATAGTTGCCCCTATATGGAAGATATGCAATAATAATAATATTATATGATGCAAACCTCTGCATCATATAATACACCCATATAATAGACCTGTACATGTAACCCCTAAATTTAAAATTGAAGTTGAAATTACAAAAGAAACAAAACAAAACAAAACAACAAACACCTGTGAGAGTCAGACAATCTCTTTGGTATATCACAAGCCAAAGAAGCCTTTTTCTCTTGCTCTGAGTGATTAGGAATAACTAAGATCAAGCCAAGAATTTGAAGAACAGATTGCTAAAATTCGAAGGCCATTCAATGTTCAATGATAGCAGATCTATTTTGCCATAGACCAGGCCCAAGGTGGGAAACCTGGGACCCTGACCCAAGACTGGGGCATCCGAGTAGATGCCCTGTAATCTGGTTTGGATCTGTGTCCCCACCCAAATCTTATGTCAATTCGTAATCCCTAGTATCGGAGGTTGAGCCTGGTGGGAGGTGATTGGATCATGTGTGTGTGGGTGATTTTTGCCTTCATACTGTGTCACAATAGTGAGTTAATTCTTGTGAGATCTAGTTGTTTAAAAGTGTGTAACACCTCCCCCTTCTCTCTCTTTCTGCTCCTGTTATGTAAAATGCTAGCTTCCCTTTTGCTTTCTGCCATGATTGTAAGTTTCCTGAGGCCTCCCCAAAAGCCTAGTAGATGGCCAACATCATGCTTCCTGTACAGCCTGCAGAACCATGAGCCAATTAAACCTTTTTCCTTTATAAATTACCCAGTCTCAGGTATTTCTTTATAGCAAAGTGAGAACAGACTAACAAACTCTGGAAGTTTTTTTTACTCTCTAGACTTTTCTTAATGTTCTGAGCTTGCAGAAATGGGCTACCTCACCCCACTAATACCCACACCTTCCCTCCAAATCAGAAACACTACAAAGGTATTTGCCCACAGAAGCTGCTGTCCCTCAAAAGCTGTAGCCATTTCCTTTTCTGGCCTCTAAACCTATAAACAGGATTAAGTCAGCATAATCCATCCAGGAGTTGATAAGCCTGGATTGCCATGACAAGTGGTAGAGGATGGGATTAAAAGGCTCAGGAAAGTAGGTATTATGTACACCTATTTCAGACCCAGAAACTATAAACTGACATGGTGGTTGGGTCCTCCTGGCTAAGTACACTACAACACCTTGGCAAGGACACACTGTAATATTTTCTCTAGGTTTTTTCCAGGGACCTATGGCCATTTACTTGGGCTATTATCTATAGGTCATTTACTGTACACTGGGGAAAGAGAAACACAGAGATATTTCGAGGACAGTTGAACACAGAGTTTACGTTAGCATTAATGCCTGCAGGACTAAAGTGGCCTTATGGCTTCCCTGATGTGGGGTCGTGTGAGTTCAGATAATAGAATCCTGACTGAAATCCAACTTAAAATGGATTCCACAGGTCTGCTTCATGGAAATTTTCTTGAAATCTGAATATATATTTGGAATTGATATACGTAGCAGTTAAAGTAACACTAGAGTATGGGTCTTTTGCCTGTGAGGGTGTCATCATAATGGGGGAAGACCAGATTACCAGGAGGAATGGCAAAGATATATTACCATGTTTAAGGATATAAAAGATGCAGCTTACTTTTCCTTGAAAGTTGATAGAACAAAAAAATGCAGCAATAATGGTTCCTATTATGTCTTCCTTTAATCTACTAGTCTGACTCATGCCGAAACCTGATGGATCCTGAATCCCAGTGAATAACTATATACCATTATAGACTTAACCAAATAATAACTGCAATTGCAGCTACTGTGCCAAATGTGATGTTTCGTAGAGCAGAGCAATCAAACTCAGGTAGACTATGTGGCCATTGATTTTGTAAATATGTTTGATACTCATTTAGCAAAAGGGATAAGAAACAGCTCTCATTCCTGTGCACCAAACAAGAATATCCATTTACTGTTTGCCCAAGGACTATGTTAACTCTATTACACTCTGTCATAATATAGTAAAAAGAGATCTGGACTGTCTAGGCATCCTGCAGAACATCACGTTGATTTATTACATCGATGACATTACACTCATCAGGAAGGATAAGCAAGAAATAGCTCCAGAAGGCTTTGGTAGGACATGTGTTTCAGAGGCTGGAAGATAAACCATTCAATGATTACAGCACCAGTCACTACTGTAGAGTTTTAATGGTACAGTAGTAAGGGATATGCCAGGACATCACCTGTAATGTAAAAGATAAATTGCTGTACTTTGTATTCATCTCCTACTACAAAGAATGAAGTATATAACTCCTAGTAGAACTCCTCAAGTTCTGAAGAAAACAAAATGTACACCCTCAAATACTGCTCCAATCCACATGTAGGGAGAAAGGGAAGGCTTCCAGCTTTGAAAGGGGCACAGTTCTCCAGCACTTCCAGGCTGCAGTGTCAGCAGCTGCACTGTGGGTCATATGATTCAACATAATCTTAGAAGTTGAAGTATGGATGTGGGGAAAAGATGCAGTGTGGAGTTATAGCAAGCTCTGGTGGGTCCTGGGATTCTGAAACGAAGGTATACAATATACAATAAAAAATAAGTCATTTTTCAAATAGCTCCTATAACGCTACTGAGCACTGGTAGAAACAGAAGATTTGACTCTTGACTGCCTGTAACTTCCCATGATGAGTCTGTACTGTCAGATGCATCGAGTCAGAAAGTTCAGTCGGCTCAACAGACCCTTTGGGTGAATCATGTAAAAACAGCTACAAGATGAGGAAAAAGCCCAAGCATATTTTATATGTGGTTTTGCTTATTATGTGGAATCTAGCCAGAAAGGAATGGTGGCTTCACTCAAGGTTAGGCTTCAAAGACTCTCATAAGACAGGAGCACTTGGATATTTACTCTATGTGGAAGGAGAATTGACCTAAGGTTATAACATATGCAGACTAATGGGCAGTGAAAATGGCTGGATTAGTTGATGATGGACTTGGGAAGAAAATGATTAAGAGATTTACTCAAGGAAATCTAGGGTAAAGGCATATGTATGGACATATGGTATTGGGCATGAGCTAAGAATGCCCACTAGAATAGACACACCAGGGAAGAGGCATCAAACTTCCAAGTGAAAGTAATGCTCAACCAGTTCATGTTAGTTGATACAGAAATGCCAGCAGCCACCACAGTACTATCATTATGGGTACATTAAAGACTAGGCTATGATAACAAGGACAAAAGTCACGCATGCACCCAGAAGTATGCATTCTACTTATCTGAGCTAAACTACTGTTGCCACCACCTGTGAATTTCCCAAATTCCAACAACACAGACCAATGCTTACCTACAATATGTAATAATATGACATTATTAGGTAAACCAAATGGCTGCCTACTTCCAAGTTGACTATATTGAGTCCTTTTATACTACAAGGTTCATGTGGTTCATTCACAAAGGAATAGGCACCTATTCAGAGTGGGAGTTTGCTTTTTCTTCTTCCTGGGCCTCAGCCAACACCACTATGCGGGTGCTTACAGATTGCCTTATTGACAGCCAGGTAATCCCCAAAAAGCATCTGATCAGGATCCACTGGCTGTAATACAGAATGCATCACCCCACTGCTGCTGATCTGATAGTGTGTAAGGAAGTCCTGCTGAAAAATTCTAAAGCATCATCTTGGAGGCAATATCATGCAAGAATGGTACTCTTATCTAGAATGCTTTCTATGCATTGAGTCAAGGATATTTATATGGGTAGATGCTGGGTAAGCTTTTAAGCATCCTGAAATCAACAAGATAACCTCCCAAATAAAGAATTATTCAGTTCCAAATGTCAATAGTGCCAAGGTTAAGAACAACTGCACTAAAGATACAAAAGTAAAATAAGGTCATTGGCCACAAGAACTTTGTTGCATAGACTAACATGTATTTTGATAAAATCAGGTCAGGGTAAAAATTTAGGATCATGTTATCCTGTTTGCTGTTTCTTCCTTTGACGTTGAACTGCCTTTGACACTATTCATTTTATTTATTTATTTATTTATTTTTGAGGCGGAGTCTTGCTCTGTCACCCAGGCTGGAGTGCGGTGGCCCGATCTCAGCTCACTGCAAGCTCCGCCTCCCGGGTTTACGCCATTTTCCTGCCTCAGCCTCCGGAGTAGCTGGGACCACAGGCGCCCGCCACCTCGCCCGGCTAGTTTTTTGTATTTTTAGTAGAGACAGGGTTTCACCATGTTAGCCGGGATGGTCTCGATCTCCTGACCTTGTGATCCACCCGTCTCGGCCTCCCAAAGTGCTGGGATTACAGGCTTGAGCCACCGCGCCCGGCCAACACTTACAATATAGTATTTAATATTCTAAGTGATAGCATCAGATTTTCCTGTACTATTTTAGAATGAATAAAATCTGTCATGTTAACTCACCAGTGCATATGCAAAAGAAAAATAAAAAGAGTTTTCTAAATGGAAGACTTGTTAAAATGAGATAAGTTTCCTGATGAATAAACTTGAAAACCATTATCTGACTTTCATTTTCAAAAGCCCAAACAGTGAAACTCTCCTCCTGCTTTCATATTAAGTTAAATATAGGCTTGTGAAGACAAGAATGGAAAAATTTTTTTTTCCTCATAAGACATATAGTTTATTTTAATGTTGTATGTATTATGACTACCATTTTGCCTTTGTATTTGCTAAGATAAAGGATTTAAATAGAAAAATACAGGAACAAATAATAAAAACAAATTACAAATATTGAAATTCTACCATTTAATGTATTCTATCTTGTCTTGGTAAATATTTTTTCTCTTTTCTTAATTATTATAAAGCAATTAGTAAATACATAGTAGAAAATAGAACTGGAAAAATACTGATTGGCAATTTCACACACATTTAAAATTTAATACTTCCAGCAGTAATACATTGTTTTATATCAATAAACCATATATATTATACCGAGATGTTCTCTATATGCAATTTAGAATGTAATCTCTCCTAGTCTTAGTTCCAGTACATAAAATACTAAATTTAATGCCACAGAGGTAGTGTCTAACTGTCCAACCAGTATAGTTCTTTTGCCTGAATTTTCTAGTAACTTTAATTGAGTAGTAAATTCATTCCTACTGCCAAGACTATGGTCACTTCAGGGAAGAGGTCTTAAATCTAGCTAACAGGGAAAGAGGGAATAAAATTTGCATTTTAAAAGATTTACTATAAAATAAACAGGGAAACACTCAAAAAGGAGGGTCATCGAAGATATGACAGCACAATATTAATAATGACACTTAACGGGATAAGTTATAAAAACATTTTTCTAATGCCTAATGGAGAAAGTGCTAAAAATAAATTCAAGTAACTAGGAGGCATCTTGGTTTTGCTAGTAAACTGTTTGTTGTTAAATATATTGGGCAAGCCTAAAAAAAAAACGTCAATGACCATTTCCCCACATTACACGTCGAAGATGGAAAAAGTAATTGCATAGTTATATTGTACAAACTCCAGTGAATGTTATTTCTTAAATGCCGTAGAGGACTTGAGAGATATTAATAAAATCCATTAGAGTTGAATATTTTCATAAGAGGAGAAAAGTAGCAATCTTTAAAATGGCCATTTTTAAATTTTTTATTTATGTTTCTTTATCTTGTCAATTTTTGTAATTGGGAAAACAAATTTCTTTTGAGTGATGACTTTTTAAAAGTTAAAAGTACTTTTTTAATGGTAAATTACAGAGTGAAATAAATACCAAGAAATAAAAATAAAACAGTTCAAAGACTAAAGATGCATTCCAACTTCAACATTTAGTAGGGACTAAATAGAATAATTACTGTCATGCACATCCGAGTGAAGAGACCACCAAACAGGCTTTGTGTGAACAGCATGGCTGTTTATTTCACCTGGGTGTAGGCGGGCTGAGTTGGAAAAGAGAGTCAGCAAAGGGAGATAGCGATGGGGCTGTTTTATAGGATTTGGGTAGGTAAAGGAAAATTACAGTCAAAGGGGGTTCTCTGGTGGGCAAGGGTTGGGGAGTCACAAGGTGCTCAGTGGGGGAGCTTTTGAGCCAGGATGAGCCAGGAAAAGGAATTTCACAAGGTAATGTCATCAGTTAAGGCAAGAACAGGCCATTTTCCCTTCTTTTGCGGTGGAATGTCATCAGTTAAGGCAAGGGCGGGGCATTTTCACTTCTTTTGTGATTCTTCAGTTACTTCAGGCCATCTGGGCTTATACGTGCAGCTAACAGGAGATGCAATGGCTTGGCTTGGGCTCAGAGGCCTGACAATTACTGTTTAAATTTAAAATGAATCTTTCCCATTGTATAGTGAAAGGCTAAATTCAATGTCCAGTTACAAAATTCATTGCATAGTCAGTTTTTGCTGTGTAGCAAACAACCTTAAAATCTCTCCTACAACCTTATTTTTCTTATTTTTCTTTTTTATAGCTCTCAGTTCTGTGAGTTCCTGAGATTTTAGCAATCTTAGCTGGATTACAATGGTTCACTGAGCTGGGCTCCAGTCTTCAGGTGGATTCTTGTCTTCTCACATCTCCTTCTAAAACTAGCGGTTCCAGGCGGGGCGCAGTGGCTCACACCTGTAATCCTAGCATTTTGGGAGGCTGAGGTGGGCGGATCACGAGGTCAGGAGATCGAGACCATCCTGGCTAACACAGTGAAACCCTGTCTCTACTAAAAATACAAAAAAATTAGCCGGGTGTGGTGGCGGGCGCCTGTAGTCCTAGCTACTGTGGAGGCTGACGCAGGAGAACAGCTTGAATCCGGGAGGCGGGGGTTGCAGTGAGCCAACATGGAGGCACTGCACTGCAGCCTGGGCAAAAAAACGAGACTCCATCTCAAAAAAAAAAAAAAAAAAGAAAGAAAAGTAAAAAAGCAAATGAAACTAGCAGCTCCCTGGGTGCACTATTTTTATGACCTGAAAGAAGCCCTGAGAAGCAAGCGGAAACCAGAACGCTTCTTAACTCTTTAACTGAGAATCAGCATGGTGTGACTTACACACTCATCCTATTGGCCAAAGCAAATCAACTGGCAAGCCCAATATCAATGGGATAGGCAAACATATTGTGACCCCAAAGAGACACCACACTAAAAAATAAAGCAAGTGAAATGTGGTTCATTTGTAACCTTGCTGCTGGGAGGTGAAGAATTGGGAACAATAATTAAATTCACTACATATGGGTGATCTTTGTTTTCTCATCTGTAAAATATTATCTGTCTGAATTTCTAACCTAATTAATTACATAAACGAATACCCACTGAATAGAAATTGTTTGTTCTTACTTTATACTATGAACTGTACTACGTGCTTGATGCACAAAATTGTATGAAACATTGCTACATCTGTTAGCTGAGCGAGACATATTTTATTAGATAGGACAGGCTATGCTGAGGTCAAGTAACAAATAGACACCCAAATCTTAGTAAATTTAAGCAATAAAATTTATCTTCTTGGGTACAGAATCCTTTTCAGGTAGAGAGTTTTTCTTGGTGACCATCCTCCAAGCAGTAATAGAGTGAACCAGGTTACTGGCGTTTTATGCCACCATCTTTTTTATGTGGCCTTTCTGCTTGTCCCAAAAGTGAAAGGCAGTGTGAATGACTGTGCAAAGAGGTTCATGGTCAGGCCTAGAAATAGTACATATCACCTATTCCCACACTAAAGATAGTGGTCACATTGCCACTATCTAGTTATATGGTCCCAAACGAGCTAGAGTAGTTGGTAATGTAGTGTCTCTGCTATAATTCCCCTTTGTGTTCACCAAATATCTGTTTCTCTTTTTTTCCTACACATAGAACACAATTTATTTTTTCCTAAGTAGGACAACACAGAGACTCATCCAGTTATTAAATCCAGTTTAAACTCCATGATCTTTAAGTCATATACAGCCCTGACTACTAGATCCTGAAAACCTGTATATTCTCCTAGAAGTCTAAATGACTAAATGATCATGCCCCTTGACCAGAAAGTTTAGTCATCTGACTAGACAGACACAAAAATTCACACACTCTGTATAGAGCCTGGATACCCGGAATAAATACTTCAATTTGGAAAGGGAATTAAGAGGAGACCTTATACTCATTGGTTTCTAGTAATTCTGAAACACCAGTGAGCTGATATTGTGAAATCCCTACACCCTAGAAGTGTCAGGGAGTTCTTTGAATTTTTTTTTTTTAATCAATCTCTGAATCCACTGTATGAGACAAACTGTCTTGTCCATAGTTTTTCTTGTTCCTGGTTGCACATCCTGGAAAGCTCCTCCTAGTTCATTATTCACTTTATCATTTAAAGTGGTTTTGGAAGAGCTTGAACTCCTGGAGAGTCAGAGGCTTTTGAAATGCTCCTATTGCTCATGAAGGATGACCTCTTAAGAGTTCTAAGTATTAACATATCTTAACTTTTTTATGGTCCCTATTTTCCTCAAAACTTTGTACATGTCAAATGTATTTGGTTCTTGTCTGTTCCAAACTTAAGTTCTTTTAATGGACATAGTTTTCAAATCTGCTTATATTGTTCTACTTTCTCACTATCACATCTGTCTCACTCAATTTCATAGTGGCTATCTACCTTATGCTGACAATATCCCTGGGTCACTTTGTTATGCCCAGACCGTTTATTCCCCTGAGAAGACCACCAGAGTCCAGAGTCAAAGCCAAGCAGCAAGGATCTTTATTACAGGTTCGAACCTGGAACTTCCTCACTAGTCATGAGACGAGCGGGAAAGTTCCTTAACTGGGCTCCAGACAGCATTTTTATAGTCAGGGGTAAACAGGTACAGAGTCATAGGGGATTTTGTACACATCAGACTTAGGATTGGCTGACATTTGAACAAGGTGATTTGGCTGATTATGATCCGTTCCCGCCATTTCTGGTATTTCGGTTACATTTTGAAACACTGATGACGTTTATCAGGGGCTTGTTTTCCCGGTCTGCTCACCTGGTCTGTTCTGCTTTCTAGATTCCTGGAATTGTTTGCCTAAGTTAGTTCGGGAGTTGTTTTGTAGCCCTGGTCCCTGCTGTCCTGGTCCCTTTCAACTTTAAACAACTGAAAATTTTTACTGGGATAATGGAAAAAATATGTATTTCTTAAATTAATTTTTTATTGTTTGGGATATAGGATCAGTTAGCTTTTCCAACACTGCAACTTGCGCATGATCTTTTAAATTCTACCTTAAACTCATTATTGTTTTAATTTCTTATCTATGTATACCAATAACAAAGAAGAAAGTGTGCTAAGATAATGATTTCCAACTTTTTTCCTTGAGAGCCAGCCACAAGCTTAATAGGCCCACAGTTTGCTCTCAAATATATTACAGATAACCAAGTTTTTTTTGGCACTGCATGACTTGATTCACCTACTTTCTAGCTTCTGATTTCCGTTTCCTCTTATCCACTCTCTAACTTCTTCTTCTTCTTCTTTTTTTTTTTTTTTTTTTAAAAAAAAGCCTTTTAAGTTCAGGAGTACATGCACAGGTTTGTTACATAGGTAAACCTGTGTCATGAGGGTTTAGGAACATACTTCAAAATAATAACAGCCGTATATGACAAACCTACAGCCAACATCATGCTAAATAGGGAAAAGTTGGAAGCATTCCCCTTGAAAACCAGTACAAGACAAGGATGCCCTCTGTCACCACTTCTATTCAACATAGTATTGGAAGTCCTGGCCAGAACAATCAGGCAAGGAAAAGAAGTAAAGTGCATCCAAATAGAAAGAGAGGAGGTCAAACTATCCCTGTTTGCAGATGACATAATCTTATATCTAGAAAATCCCATTGTCTCAGCCCCAAAGCTTCTTAAGCCAATAAACCACTTCAACAACATCTCAGGATACAATCAATGTGCAAAAATCACTCGCATTCCTATATACCAAAAAGACTCAGGCTGAAAGTCCAATCAGTAACAAACTCTCATTCATAATTGCCACAAAAAGAATAAAATACCTAGAAATACAGCTAACAAGGGAGGTGAATGATCTCTACAAGGACAACTATAAACTACTACTCAAAAAAATCAGAGATGATACACACGAATGGAAAAATATTCCATGCTCTTGGACAGAAAGACTCAATGTCATTAAAATGGTTATACTGTTCAAAGCAATTTATAGATTCAATGCTATTCTACATAAACTACTATTGACATTCTTCATAAAACTAGAAAAAAAACTATTTTAAAATTGATATGGAACTAAAGAAAGAGCTCAAATAGCCAAGGCCATCGTAAGCAAAAAGAGCAAAGCTAGAATCATCGTGCTTACCCAAGTTCAAACTATATTAAAGGGCTACAGTAACCAAAACAGAATGATATATCAGATAGGTAGACTGGATGCTGGTATAGTACTAACTAAGCTATAAAACTCAATGACTTCATTCAACAAAAATTAGTTTGTTATCCATTCAAATTCCAGTGTGTACCATAGCTTCTCTGGGATTCTTTCAAAAAAATGACTCAAAAATCTAGGCTGTTTCTATTTATAATATCACTACTTTCAGCATAACTCCCATGCTCTTTCAAGCAGGAGAGATTATGCAGGATGACAGAGCAAGCCTTAAGTCTAGGCACAGAACAACCTTCTACTCCATTGCATTAGCTAAAACCCAGTTACGTGGCCCAAATTTACAAAAATAACTGCAAGTACGCCTGAGATTTGTAGTTTTTTATGGGCACAGAAAGTTTTAATGAGTTGGATGGGTATCTTGCTAGTTTTGCCACACATAAACACCTAAAAAAATCTTAATTCTGCATGACTTGAGGCTATCATGAGGATCAAAGAATGATCCTCTACATTCAATATAGACAGTAAAACAATGCACACATTTAAACTATTATTAGGCTATTTATGGTTGTTAAAAATAATCAGTAATGCATATTCATTTGAGAATTATTAGCATATACCCAGTAAACATAGTTTTTACATGCAATTAGATGAAACTTTACATAGCCTATATAGTTCTATGTTATTTGAATTTTATTGCATTCCAGTGAGGCAAGAAATATGTGTATCTAATATAATGTATGTGATCCATGGGTCAATCTAATAGGAACTCATAGTCTCCAGATCAGACCTGCAAAAATAATAGATCTAATTCTCCTTTCAACTAAATTTAAGTAAATATAATCTGTTATTGCTATTATTTGTAAGGTAGTCAAAAGAATTAAAGCCAAGAAGAAAAAAAAAAATGCCTAGCCATTAGTATGATATATCCATATTATTTTCATTGGCTATTCATTGTATACTATTTAACATAAACATAAATATACAAGGTCAAATGATAATTTAGCCAATCACTATATAACACTACACATGTAAACAAAACATTGTAATTACAGTGACATGGAAAGCACAAATTAAATAGTTTCAGAGTACTCATGGGAATGATCAGGAATCAGCAGTTCTTTGGCACTATATTCAAGAGCGTGGAATCATGTCTTAATTCACTTTTCTATCAATTCAAAATCACTGGATGAGTTCTCTTGAATGTTGAACATTTTTCCAGGCACAAAGTTATAACATTGTCCTACTGGACTACAGAGAATGAAAAGTGAGAAAAGAGGGACAAGTTAAAATTTCTTAGCTTATATATGTTGTTTTAAACATATATTTACTATAGACAGAATTAATCCACAGTGGAGTATAAAATAAAATTACAGGTTCAGAAACATGACATCTTTCATATTTTGACATCACCAGTTATTAGCCCTACAACTTTGAACAAATCACATAACCTTTCATAATGGTTAGTAACTGGCTTTGGATAATAGAAAAAATAATAATCTTTCTATATCACAGGGTGGTTCTAAAGATAATATAAGACTATGTACATAAAAGCACTATGAAACTAAATTTCTGTACAAATTTGAAGTATTATTGTTGCTTCTAAAATTACCTTAATGGATTACATTTCAGATGAGGCCTTGTCTTTTTTTTCAATTATTATTATTGTTCATAGTTGTACCTTATGCCATAAGACAGACATTATGCTTAACCTTTTCTCTTTTCATGATTTCTATTTCTCCTGGTGCATTAAATTTAATGCAATAAAACTGTCTCTTTCCAACATGTAAAATGCATTTGTAATCCTGGCTATAGGAAGACAGGCAATATAATAAAGATGTATAAAAAATGTATATCTAAAGATCAAGATGAAAGATATGAGTGATTTGTAATACAACCTGTCATCAAAAGCACCGAATGCCATAGAATATATGATATGTGCAAGAATCAATATTAAAACCATACTTAGTAGAGTTTAAGAAGGCAATGGTGACATTTTGCTAATGGACTAGAAAGTCAGCTGTCATTCTGTGCTCTTTAGCAACAAAATCCACTTTATTCTGTAAAGTTGTAAATAAAAAATTATGGTATTAACATTCTTCTCAAGTTAGACTGAAATTCATGAAATGTGATTGATCATGTTTTCCCCTCTGTTTTTCATATACTCTTGTTTGTTTTGATAAGAGAAACCTAAGGTCAACTTAATTTTTCTTATTGTAAAATCAATAATAATGATTATCTTGGGTTCTTTTTGAGTTTTGTCATAATTGACCAGGAGTTATTCAATAATCATTGCAAGCGAGATATAACTCATGTTAGCATGACTAATTTAAAACTGCTCAGAAGCTGAAATTTTATATGTAAACATAAACACAGCATGAGTGGTATATGGAAGTGATAAAAATATGTATAACACCTGATAAAAGTGACTCTTTCCTATAGACCCCAAATTGACCTAATTTCTTTTTAAAGCTTTAAAAATTATCTTATTTTTAACGTATTTAGGTTTAGTGAAAAATAAGTCTTGAAAAATATACTTGGAAATTATATTCATAACTATATCTAATAGAAGGGTTGTGGTAATTACTATTTACTTCTTTTTCTTTTTATTTTTTTGAGACAAAGTTTTACTCTTGTACCCAGGCTGGTGTGAAATGGCATGATCTCGGCTCACTGCAACCTCCACCTATGGGTTTAAACGATTCTCCTGTCTCAGCCTCCTGAGTAGCTGGAGTTACAGGGGCACGCCACCATGCCTGGCTAATTTTTGTATTTTTAATAGAGATGAGGTTTTGCCATGTTAACCAGGCTGGTCTCGAACTCCTGACCTCAGGTGACCTGGCCTCCTCGGCATCCCAAAGTGCTGGGATTGTAGGCATGAACCACCACACCTGGTCAGTAATGACTATTTTTTGCTCATTATTTAAAACATATTTTCTTGTTACTACTGCTATGTATAAAAAAAAGTAAATATGCATCACTGTATTTATTCAATATTGATTGTCCTCTATCTAGCAAAGCAATTAAATTTCCAATATTCCATAGATAAATGAAAATTTGTTTCATTACCCTTAATGAATATTTTCATTATATCTTTTAAATTTTCATTATATCTTTTAAAACTATGATACTATTTTCTCATTACTTTTTTTTTTTTTTTTTTTTTTGAGATGGAGTCTTGCTCATAGCCCAGGCTGGAGTGCAGTGGCGCGATCTCGGCTCACTGCAAGCTCCGCCTCCCGGGTTCACGCCATTCTCCTGTCTCAGCCTCCCGAATAGCTGGGACTACAGGCGCCCGCCACCACGCCCGGCTAATTTTTTTGTATTTTTAACAGAGACGGGGTTTCACCGTGTTAGCCAGGATGGTCTCGATCTCCTGACTTCGTGATCTGCCCGCCTCTGCCTCCCAAAGTGCTGGGATTACAGGCGTGAGCCACCGCGCCCGGTTTCTAATTACTTTTAATGGTTATCCACCTCTCCAGTGCATGTAAAAAGCAGCACGGCCATGAAAATGTGTATAGCTCAATAAAGCTACCATAGAAGGTTGACATTTAAAGTGCTTCTCCTGCTCATCTTGGCCACTACTGTCATACTTGAAAGACAGCTTTTGTATAAAGAAAGGTGATAGGGCCCAACAGAAAAGTTGTATGACTGTACTTTTCTTAACAACTAAATGACAGGTACAGTGGTCACAGCTACATCTATATCAATCATGCTAAATCTAACACACATTCTTCTGGGTGTAAGAGAAGAGACTACTGAAAATCTGTTATAAAATGAAGCCAAAGTGTCACATGCTTTGAATTAAATGCACACACACACACACACACAAACATACCAGAGATATGGAATGAATTATCCACAAACTGTGGATGATTTTGCTTTCTTGCCTTATTCTGCCTTCTTCCTTTTAAGTTTCACTGATTGCTAATCCAGCTATTGCCTGCTCCTTATCTTTGGCATGCACAGAAAAATGTAGCTAGTTATATATTACCAAATATGCTCAGTGTCCTTCAACAGGCAATGTCTTTTGTATGAACCTATTCATTGCCACATCTCTACCTCACTAACTTACTTTTTAGTGGTGTTTTTATGAACCTGGAAAGCAATCCAATTAATTAATAGGCAAAAAACATAAGCATCATTCACTTCTGACTTGTACTTTGGATTGGCAGGATAATTTTCAGGCATGACTTAGCTAGTCAGGTATAAAGACGCACAGCCCTGGATAAAAATCTGCTCTGCAACCCAAAGTCTGCAATGACCTTGAGCCAATTATTCAACACCGCACATCCTCAGGTGGAATTAAAAACCTGAATCAAAGTCTCATAGGAATACTAATAATATTACAGATAATATATACAAAATGATTCATTTAGTGCTTGGCATACAAGGGACAGTCGATAAAAACTGGCTCTAATTATTAACAGGAAACATTACATATTGGCAACCCAAGTTTGATGATGATACTTAAAAACTTAAATTATTTTCAGCTTAGGAAAAGTAAAGATGTTGTTTCATATTTGAGTACCTCTAAAGTGCTGGGCACTTTGCAGAGCAGAATTAGAGACTGTTCTTGACTTACTGTTTACTGAAGTACTTGCTATTTGCTATTGATTTCTCAACCATGACATAAGACCTTGGAAAGAAGAGTGTAGGTAACAATGATTTAAACATAAAATCGAAAATTGCTTTTGAGATTCTTGCTTGTTGGGGTGCTAGCTTTCAAAATACATCGAGGATCATCTAAAATTTATAATACATTTTCAAACTTCCCAAAGAGAAATGGTATATTTAACAGTATGTGGTTTCCTTATCCATCTCTAGATTGATGTAGTGAAGATCCACCTCATTATCAAACTGATAAAGGGAGGGCATACTGTATGCCAGACATTGTTCTAAGGCCTTCTCGTGAATTCTTTTTTTTTTCATTTTGACAATGCCATGAACTTTGTGTTTTTTCCACATTTTTAGTATTGGGTTCTGAGGATTATCGAAGGTAATTATATAAGCATGTAGTCTATATTCTTTCACTGCTTCCTGTATTTTTCATCTTTGTCAAAAAATTATCCAATTTCACAACCTGGGATTCTTTTTTTCTTTTTTTTTTTTTAATCACCCAGGCTGTAGCTGGAACTACAGGTGTGCACCACCATGCCAGGCTAATTTTTGTATTTTTAGCAGAGAGGGGGTTTCACCATATTGGCCAGGCTGATCTCAAACTCCTTGTGATCCGCCCACCTCAGCCTCCCAAAATGTTGGGATTGTAGGCGTGAGCAACCACACCCAGCCCTGGAATTCTTACAGTTATTTTGATTACCCACCTTCTCTTATCTCCTTTACCTAAGTCAATAAATCCTTTATATTTCACTTCACATGTCTTTACCTTTTTCTTTTTTTTTTCAGTGTGACCTACCATAAAATCTTTCTAATTGACTCCTGTCATAACTCTCACTGTCTTCAATCCTTTCTCCCTTTCTCTCTGTGGTTGTTAGGGTTTTCTCCCTAGAGGAATTTGTTCATGTCACTTCTCTGTTTGAAAGCCTCCAGTAACTCCTTAGCAAGGCTTCCCTGGTTCTTAACAACAGGCATATTCCTGCACCTTGAGCCTCAATGCTGGCCACCACCCACACCATCACCCCACCCTAATCTTCCATACATCCATTGTGTGTAAACACACTCTCTGGGGCTGCAAAGTCAAACCTCTAATTACTCCCTACACAATACCATGTCAAATCTGTGCCGTTTGCTTGGACTACCCTCAAAATTATGTATAGACTTTCCCTGATTCAACTTTATTGTAGGCAGAGTTCTCTGCGACTGTCTAACTGAGATGTATTTATAGGAAGTTTATTGGAGATGTCTTCATCAACAATGCATATGAGAAATGAGGGAAGCAGTATTGGTCAGAGGAGAAAGTGAACTATGATACAGTTAGAACAGAGCCCTCATCCAATCCTATGGGGTTAGCTGGAACCAGGAAGGACATTCAAAGATATCTCTACTTGAAGAAAGGGAGGCAAGTCATCGAACAATATTGAATAAGGGCGTTCCCTGGGGAAGAACCATGACATTGGACAAAGGGGGTCTCTTCAGTTCAGGATAATTACTAAGGAGGAATTTATCCCAATAGGAAGGAGAAAAAGGGCCTCAGTCCAGAAAGAGGCTCTGGGTGGCACCTCACAATACCATCTGCACCCCATAGTGGAATGAGTCTTCCTTCTCTATGTTCCCTGTGTTTAGGGAAGTCTCTCTCCCAACACACACAACATTGTACTCCAAGCGTATTAGACTCCCTCATGGTCCCCTGAGCTCTCCCGGGGCTGCCTTTACACTTTTAGCAGCCATCCCAGTAGTGTCTGGCACCTTGGAGGCTTTTATGAAGAATAAATGAATCCATCAAACAGCAATTGGATTAATGACAGCATAAAATAAACTACACCTCAGAAGGCAATACCTAATGCTCTGTGCTGTTTTGTAAAACAGGTAAAACAGAAGTGTCAATTAACATTGCTGTTTGGTTATATAGGTTTCCAAGGAGGTAAAGGGAACCTGCTGAGAAGAGGTTTAGTATGTAAAGAAATCTCCACAATGGAAATAACAGTTTCAGAGGCACAATAAATTACCAACATCAGTTACAACTGAGAAAGAAGACCTGACAAAACTACAAATTTGAAAGAAAGGATGATCAGAGACTCTTAATTTGAAGACTGACTGGGGAGAACTGGAATGAGAAATGGACCAGAGGGAAAAATTGTTGAAAAATATTTGGAATCAACTAAGCTCAGGGTTACAAATCAAACACTGTTTTGCAAAACCACTACAGTGATGCAAATAAATTCTCAAGTAGCTACTTGAGTAATTATTTTGGTAAAATATATGATTGTTTCAGTTGCCTTAGAGACTGTCTGAACTCTCTGAGAAAAAATGGTAAATGGCACAGCCTTCCCAGTCCCTAGAATATTGTAGACTTACAATAAATGTTTGTTTGCCCACCTCCCTTTCTTAAAGGGAAAGGTTTCAAGACAGCCTTACTTTTCATTTTAAAGACTTGTGCTAGTGCCCATAAAATTAGAATTATGGCATTCAGGGATGTCCTATTGGCCACATCATGCCTCTCACAAAAGGCTGTGGTAACATATATGACTCAATCTAAGACTTCAGAAAAATGAAAATGGCTGTTTATCTCTTCTTTTTGTGTCTGGATAATTCCTTGTTCCTTTTTTTTTTCTTTGCATCATGCTCCTCACACCTTCACCTACTTTCTGTAAGTACCATACAGCTAATATGCTCATTTTAGGTATATTTAATATGTAGAAGTTGTGCTTACAATGTATGTGTATATTGAAGATAGAAGTAGAACATGTATCTTTTCTCAAAATTAATAAAATTGGTTGCTACTGAATTCAGCAAGCAATATTCAGTATCTATATCTTGTAAAGCAGTGTCCTATAAAATATTCTAGAGAATGATAAATAAAACATAAGAATGTTGAGAAAGAAGACAAATAAACCCCTAGCAGAAATGGACAAAAGAATGAAATATGTGCTATGGTTGAGTTGCAATTAATGGGCTATTGGAGCAAAGAGGTAAGAATGACCTTAGGGAGATCAGAAGATGCAGCCCTTTTCACACCTTTTGTGCATCCCTAATCATTAGCTAATTGACTTCTGCATGTAAATCTGTGTTGTCAGCTCTGTATGTGTTTCCCAGTAATTAACCATTTTTTTCCAGTTAGTTTTATGTATCTTCCATCTGTGCCTTTTTAGATGCAGGAAAGTTATTTTAGGATGATCATATACACACCAGTCTCAGGAATGCCAGTTTTATAATGAGCAGAAGTTGACTGAAAGGAGACCAAACAATATGACACACAACCCAGTATTAAATGTGGCTTGGAGACCAGCAATGAGAAATATGGTTGAAAATAACTAGAGAAAGCATCAAAGTTCACAAGAATAATTTTGAGGAAGTAAGTTGGAAAGAAAAATCTGTAAAAAATAATATTTAGCTTAATCATGATAGAACTATGATATAGCAACTAGAGTGACAGGATCTAGGACAATGACTATTGAAGGCTGTTTCAAGATATCTGGAACATAGCAACAAGATAGAAACATTAGATTTGATGTCAAATTCAACCTGAACTTGGAGATTGTATCTAGAAATTGACTACAAACTGGAGATTGAGAGAATTTACCTGACTTGATGATAAAATCTTCTGAAATTGAGAAGTCACAAGCGTGTTTTGCAGGATTACAGAAAGATTCACATTACGCTCCTATGTACAAAGGGATAAAGATCCTGTATTTTTCTATAACTCTTCCATCTTACTTCCTACCCTCCAATAGCTAGGCAGCAGTAAAATTAAGTAAAGACTACTTTTATTTGTGAATCTCAGCATTATCCCATCAATTTATTATCTTTTTTTTTTCTTTAGCAAATGTGTCTTCTTGAATGATTCAAAATGCATCAAACTTCTCTTACATTATCTAAGATACCTTTTAGTTATTTAAGAATAGAGGCATAGCTGATGACATGACCTTCAGTTTTGGGGAAAGAGCCTAGTTCAGCTACTATATAATATGTCCTAGCTTGTATGCTAAAGTACTGTTTAACTGAGCTACTGTTTTGCCTGATTCTGTTGGTAGCAGCTGGTGATAGCTGGTGATTTTGTTGGCAACAAGCTGGCAACATCTTTTCTTACATGGTTTCAATAGTGTCTAAGTCTCTTCCCTCTTGCATTGACTTTAAATTTCTGCTGCTTCTCCCGTCTAACACATGGTCTAATTGATCTAATGGCATCTCTTATGAGATTACCTTGCCCTCGATCACAGGAGGCCACGTTGCCCTCTGATCCCTACACATGTCAGTGACACACAGGAACAGAGAGTCATTTGAAACACAAACTAGACCATCTTTTTCCCTAACAACACAGCTCTACCTTCCAATCGTGCCCAAGATTCCAATGTTACCACAGGGACACTAGGCAGGATTCGGTTCCCCGCATCCCAAGGAGGTGGCTGGGCAATATCCTACAAGAAGTTGACTTCAAATTCAAACTAATTCATGCTTCTCCAAACATCACTGGCTTTGCAATTCCAATGCTGGGAAATCAGATCATATGACCAGCCTGATCTAGACTTCTTTAATGTCTTTGCTCATCTATTTATTTTTTCAAATTCCTGTACAATCAGAAGTGAAAATATTTTCATTTATTTCTCCCACTCCTCTTCCTGGGAATTCTACTATATTAAACTTTATTATCTAAACTCCTAGGACCAGACAATAATATGTTTTGTAGAAACATGAAAAGAAAATAATTTTTCACAATAGTCCCTGTTTTTTAGTCTATAGACATGTACATTTTATTTTGAATATTTATTTATAAGTATTTTTTTATTTTTTCTTTTTTTTTAATTATACTTTAAGTTCTAGGGTACATGTGCATAGCGTGCAGGTTTGTTACATATGTATACTTGTGCCATGTTGGTGTGCTGCATCCATCAACTTGTCAGCACCCATCAGTTCATCATTTATATCAGGTATAACTTTTTCTTTGTATTCCTTCTGAGTTTTATGAGCACGAATGCCACGAGACTTGCCCTTGGAGATATGAAGAGCCTCTGGAATTTTTAATACACCCTCCCTGCCCCTATGTGAAACTGACGAGGTCATTTTTATTTTAAAAATCCTAGAAAAGAGATCAAAGCAGGCTAACTAAAAGCCATGTTACGCAAGGTGTAAGACTGGGGCTAGGATTTTTTAATTAAGTGTACTCAGTTTAGTTACACCATTTTTGTTATTCTTTTGAAATTACTGACCATCTTCAGGTTATGTATTAAATGCTGATTTCTCCACAGAGTAATCACTGGAGGGCGCATTATCTAAGTTAACAACAATAAAAAAAAAAAAAGAAAAAAAAAAACTCATTCTCTTTTAGTTGGGGATGAGGTGGTTTTGTAATTTAAATACACAATATTCTTTAAAAAAATACTCTGACAAAAAGTTCTATATTAATACCAAATAAGAAAATATTACAAATAAAACCTTGATTTACTGAGCCTTGATTGATACAAGATTGACAGAGAAAATAAAAATAAGGACCCTGCAACTAGCTATTATATTATATAGTAAATAGAGTATATGTTAGGATGATAAAAAACAAAGATATATAAAGCTGACCATAGTTTACCAGCCTATAAATCAAGATGACTGTTATAATTTCATTTTATTCATTCTTTTTCATTCACTCCACTTCATTAAAAACTTTGTGCTGCATACTGACCATATGTCGTTGTATTTTGAGATTTATCTGTCCATAGGTTCAGTGAGCACAAATTACCTAAGTATGAATGTTAGAGAAGTGGATGTTCTTTAATATTAGAGAAATGGATATTCTTCACCTTCTTTTCTTTTCTTGAAACAGTCTTGCTCTGTAGCCCAGACTGGAGTGCAGTGGCGCGATCTCAGCTCACTGCAACCTCTGCCTCCCAGGTCCCGGTTCAAGCAATTCTCCTGCCTCAGCCTTGCAAGTAGCTGGGATTACAGGCATGTGCCACCATGCCCAGCTAAGTTTTGTATTTTTAGTAGAGATGGGGTTTCATTATGTTGGCCATGGCTGGTCTTGAACTCTTGACCTTGTGATCTGCCCACCTTGGCCTCCCAAAGTGCTGAGATTGGAGGTGTGATCCACTGCGCCTGGCCTCTTTACCTTCTTGACCTAAGATTAATGTGTATTACCAAGAGGATCTTTGGACAGTATAATATAGCAAAGCAAATTCCTATTACCCGGGATACTTGTTTTAAATAAACTTTGTATTCTAGAATAGTTTTAAACCTATGAAAAAGTTACAAAGGTAATACAAAGAATTCCTGTATATTTCCCGCTCACTGCCCTCTATTGTTACCATCTTTTGTTACTGGAGCACATTTATTATAATTAAAGAACCAAAATGTACAGCTAATGGATCAATGTATATTTGATTAAAAATAAGATAAAACTAAATCAAGATAATATTAGCAGTACTTACAGTTATAGTATTAGTAGTGACGTCTAAATGGTTTAGGAATAATGGATACTTTATGTGTAGTTGAAACCAGGCCTCAAGCAATTGTCATCAAGATTATGCTCGTCCCTTATTTTTTCCTTTTTTTGCCATAATTTAACTAACTCTACATTCCCTTTCTTGGCATTATTCAGACAGAAATTTCCAACTTAGAAAGATATTCACAGCAACTTCAGTCTCACATCTATATTCATGACAACCATTGCATATACTATTTCTAACAAATCTTAAGATTGATCTTCACTGGACTGATTCATGACATGTGACTCTTCCTGAGTCAATTGCCATGGGGAAGTGAACATGTGGATTGACCAGACCAGCATTACATTCCAGCCCTGGATCAAAGGGTGGGATTAGCTTTCCCAAATTACAGCCCAGTTATGGGAAAGATGATTCTCATTACATTAAGTTGCTGATAGAAAAGAGAATACATACTGCATACCAATAAGACAAAACTATCTCTATTATAATATGCATATGAGTTGGTGTCTTAATGTTGAAAGAATCTCCAAGCACAGTAGTTTACAAACATTACCAGTTTGAACTGTATCTAGAAAATGCATGGTTAGATATTTCTATTTTTGTGAAAATGGCAAGAGAAAAAAGATGCTCTCTTCTTTCTTGTTGACTATCTTGCAAGTGGGTTATCTTTATTTTTCAATAAAAATAAGAAACCTAATTGAGCCAATATTAAATGCATGTTTCCTTCACAGCTCCAAGACACAAAATACCCCAAATTCCTCTAGCAATATTTTCTGATACTTTATATGTAAAGTATTTTACAGGAAGATTGAGAAATAACTAGGGATATTTCAAGTTTTACTTTAGACTACAAGACTTACCTTCCTGAAAATAGCAATAATAGTTAATATTTCTTGTAGGTTCCAGGTGCTTTGAAAAATATTTACAAACAAGATACCATATAATTTGCAGAGCAACTAATTAAGATTGTACAATTATTTTTATGATATAGAGGAAGCAACTTAATCAAAGGAACAAAGCAAACTCTAGCAGGTCAGACAGCTAGCAAGTATATTTATCAGATGCCACTTATATATCTTCCTTCATATCTTCTTTACTTCACTGCTTCCAACTGGCCAGGGGTGAGAGTTGATGCACCCCCAGTCAGTGCACAGGAATCCCCTTTGTGTGAATCTGACCAAAATTATCACCACTCTATTTATAGATCTAATGAAAAACTTTTGCCCTTTGCCCAGGCTTCTCTGTTGATGCTGAGGCATAAGACATCACGTAAGCATTTGCTACCTACATCTAAGTCACCTGCAAGTGAGAAGGAAGTATAACTCTGAATGTGAATCTTTAACCAATAGGAGACAAATTTTTCTCCATTCCTTTGTATTCATGACCTGTCCTAAGAAGCAGTTATTAATAAGGCTTCTCGGAAGTTATTCTGGTGTGATCAAGCAACCAATCACACTTTCTACCATGTAGTGGTCAGCCTAAGAGTGCACCCCTATATCAGCTCTTGTTTCTTATCTGCCTCACTTTCCTTTGTCCTTGTCCCTGCTCCAAGGATCATGCTCTTGAATAAAACTTTAACGCATAGCATTTGCTTCAGGCTCTGTTTCTCAGAAATTCAGTCTAAGACAGTTGATACCAGGAATGACCCAAGAAAGTGAACCCTTGGTTTATTAAAGCTGCATTACTGACGAGCCTCAGAGCTGTAAGGATCTCTGCTGGTGTGAAAAGGGACTAGTGATAAGCTCTGGCATGCCATGACATATTATTAAGGCATTGCCTTGTGGTTAAATGGGATATGGTGTATGAGGAAGATCAGACTTTAGGATATGTAGTGGTTGTATGTTTATATGGTATGGGGACAAAGATAATTATAGCTACTGTGGATTGGTCAGGCTTTTGTTAATAATATTGGAAACATTGAAAGACAAAATTACAGGCTTACAGCAGCCAATTGCCAATCTGAGGCATTCAATGAAAACCACAGGGCCTCTATGGCTTCATTTATGCAGCACCTTGACATCTATGAGTATAGTGCACACAGCAGAAAATTAGACCCCAGATTTAATTGTAACTGTGACAGAACTACACAGAAGACTGAAAATGCTCCCTTGAGAAAGCTCATCTATTTAATTCAGGATTGTGGTTAGAAAAGAGCAAGAGTTTGAGAATTGGGATGGGGACATTTAGATAGACAGAATTTAGAATTTTGAACCCCATATCCCACTGAACAAAGAAAGAAATAACTCCTCTGCCTTGTCATAGGAGAGGAGATTTTCCAACGTGGAGCATATGCAAAGACTCTAGAGGCAGATCCCACCAACCCAAAATCTAGCTTGTACCCTTCTGGTATCCTGAAAAAACATATTGTTTCCAGCCTGTCTTCAATGCAAGGAAATTCAGTACTTTCTTTAGGAGAAAGTTATTTAATCACTAATTGGAATTAGAAGACCTGATTATGTACAGTACAGCATCTGTGGGATAATTGTCACAGTGAGTATTAAAAGAGCAGGGGCATGGACTATAAGGGTGGTTATATTAGGTTAGCTTCTCTAAGAAACAGATTTCTAGATTAAGATTTCATTGTAAAAGTTTAATTCAGTAGTGCTCTCAGAAATAACACTTATTAGGGGTTGAGGGGAGGAGGACTGGGCAAAGAGAGAAGTTGAACTGCTGTGATAAAATTGAAGAAGGGGTCTCAGTCAATTCCACAAGGAGTTCTGGAATTGAATGACTATTTACAGTAGTCAGAAATTCAAGAAAAGTAAAAGGCCTTTGTACCCCATCATACACTAGTCATTTGATGTGGGCTGATCCTTGAAGCGAGGGTAATTTGTGTGAGGCAGCTCTCTGTAGCTAAGAGCGATTCTCAAAAATGGATTCAGCTTTAAGGCTTCAGCCAATTCTGCCAACTTATGGGAAAAATGCACCTCAGTCCCGAGTGTGGGACTGTGCAGCACACCATAGCAAATGCCATAATGTGGGAGATTTTAATTTGAGGCATTCATTCCTGCATCGAGAGTCAAAATTTTGTCAACAAGTAGAGACAGTTCTCATATTCTATTGAGGTAATTATTTGAAGCTTGAACACAATGATAGCCTACAGGTGGAGATGTCAGTACTTCCTTGACAAAATAAGAAGAATGAAAGGAATCCTCAAGGAAATGGTAATGTTAGAATAGATTGGGGTGTTCAACTTGAGAATGCACCACAAAACTCTTTTCCCAAAGTATTCTCAGAGACCATTTGTTTCCCCGAGGCAATGTGGAATGTATTGGTAGGGGTTGAGGAAGAAGCTAACATCCTTAAGAAACTGTTTCCTATCCTCTAAAGGACAGGATTGCCAGAGAGATATGTTGCCATGAAATTTGGATCTCCAGGATAAACAGCAATAATGGGATTATGAAATGGAAGGGGATAGGTGGAAGCACTTAATGTTTAAAGGCAAGATTGATGTAATTACTCTAGTGGGTAACAAGAAGAGAATGGTAGTAAGGATGTCTTGATACATAGGTATCTGTGGTAACAGCAAATAGATCCTATTGTTCTAGAAAAAAAGATAAATTATAAACATAATTGTACATTGATTGGCATATATTAAAAATAAATAAAATGAGAGCTTATGAAATTGATAACTAACACCAGCCATGAAAATGGAAAAAATGTGGTCACTCACAAAAATTCCAGATTTAAGTCAATTCACAGACCCAGATGCCTTTGATTAAAGGAAAATCAAGGTTCCTTTGACAATGCCTTCTGTCGTATCACTGCAATTAAATGAAGTAAATATCTCCTTGATCCTTTCCAAAAGGGAACTGTGGCCAATACCAGGATAGCTGTATTGGGAGAGAGGAATGAAAGACATTTTAAAGACATTATGTAAAGATTCTGAGTAGAAACTAATAATGGAGGAACTAAAATATCATCATCATCCCTCAGTTACATTGGAGACCTTAGACCCCAGAAGAGTGATATAGTTTGGCCCCCAAGACTGTCTGATTATGCAATGTATCCAACATGTCTACTCAACCACCCTGCAATTATTTCCCTGGTCCCTGATATGATTTGACTGTGTCCCCACCCAAATCTCATCTTGAATTCCCACGTGTTGTGGGAGAGGCCTGGTGGGAGGTAATTGAAACATGGCGGCAGGTCTTTTCCATGATGTCCTCGTGATAGTGAATAAGTTTCAAGAGATCTGATGGTTTTAAAAATGGGAGTTTCCCTGCATAAGTTCTCTTCTCTTTGCCTGCTGTCATCCATGTAAGATGTGACCTGATCCTCCTTGCCTTCCACCATGATTTTGACGCCTCCGCAGCCATGTGGAACTGTAAGCTCATTAAACCTATTTTTCTTCCCGGTCTCGGGTATGTCTTTATCAGCAGTATGAAAATGGACTAATACAGTCCCCAAGGGGATAATTGAATCTAATATATTTAACAGCTGACAGAATCTTTACATTGATTTATAATCTGTATAATAAGAGCGATTATGGTAGAAATAGCCAAGCAAAAATTCTCCTCAGTTCTGAAGAATATATAAGAAGCAATATTATATCTCAGTATGAATTACTAAAATAGACACCAACATCAAATACTTAAGGAAGGCATGGGTAGTGATTCCTATGATATTCCTATTCAATTCACCTTGTGGACTGCTGGGGGAAAACAATTAAAGAAATGGTGGATAGGTGGCTATGGGCTGAGTAACTCAAATTTACACTAGGTATAGCCTCAATTGCAACTATGTGCTTGTTATGGTGTATTTATTGGTGCAATTCCCCCATGTTCTCTAGCACTTAGCACACTAAATTGATTTGGCAACTACATTCTTCTTGGTTATAGACAATAGGGGAAATCCAAAGTGGTTCTTGGTGGGCCACCTTGGGTTTTTGAAGTCACACATATAACATACTTCAGAATACTTTTATGGCTAATTTATTGAGTGACTGAAAAAACTGCCAGTTTTTAGTGATACTAGGAGCAGAAATGTATTCTAAAGCAGGTCAAGACCATAGTTGATGTCACTCAATGTATGTGATACAGAAGATGTAAAACTGCTACAAGTATCTGTAGTATATTTAGGATGCTGTATTGAATATCTGGCAGGTCCCAGTAAGAAAAGTGATATATAGAATCCTAGGCTATAGGTCAAGTTCAAGATATCTACAGCCAAAAAAAAAAAAAAACTTTATTGAAAAAAATATCTTCTAATGTATTACTAACTAGCATAGAGTGAGATCCTGACCATAGGACATGAAATGTCTGTGAGACAACAACTGTTTATTTTAACTTGTATATTATTGGAACTGCTGAGTCATAAGTGTGGGAATGTGAAGCAACCATCCATCGTACAATGGAAGTAATATGTGTGATCTGGTCTCAGCAGATCCAGAAAGCATGAGAAAATTATGTGAACTTGTGGCCCAGAATCCCATATAACCAACCAATATTGCATTGACATCTCTTCCTCTAGTTTGTAACTTGGGCCTTTTGGGAGAATTTCCTGTGAGTAATTGATGGAGAAAAAAAAATAATGTTGGGTCTGCTCCACAGATGGATTCCTTAAAATAGTTATTATCCTTAAAGGAGATTCTGTCATGGATTGGACCTCTACCTCACCTCCTGGGGTAGAAGTGAGGACATCTTACAACCGCAGAGGTAATATACTATATTAAGTAGTTGGAAATGATGTGAGAGCATCAGCAAACCTGAGGACTGGTCGGTCAGTCTCCTCTAGTGTCTAAGTGCAGATCATGTCAACCTTGATGATTCTCAAAACTTCAGCTGTTTTTTTTCAGACTAAGCTGCTTTCATGATAACTCACTCTGTGTAGACTCCAACCAGCTCCATCAGGTACAACCCAAGATTGCCTCATCTCGTGGATGTTCTGAACTCCAATTATCTCCTACTTTGGAGCTCCCCTATTTCCTGAAGAATGAGATGGTGCAGGTCTGTTCTGGACCCACACATAGGGATCCCAGAAATGCAAATAAAAATCACAATCCAGGAGTAAAATTTGGTCAGTAACATATAGAAACCACAAGATAAATTATTCTATTTCACTCCTCAGGAATAAGAGTATTGTGAAGTGCTTATTTATTTTACCCTTTTGGAGTCACGCTTAGTAAGTTGTTGTTTTATTTGCTCTTCCTCTTTCCTGGATTCATTTTCTTTTTGCCTCACTCCTGTTTTGTAAGGAATGGTGGTGTTCAAACCTTTTCTTCAGGCTATGTTCTCTGGGAAACCCGGCTGCTCTCTGGGTAACCCCACTACTATCCACGGATACTTGAAATATCAATAACCTTCCCTCCACTTGCCCTTGTAGCCTGTGCTTACATTGTTTACATAAATATACCACTTTATATTTTTACCATGTTTTATATATTTTTCTCAAGAATTGTTATGTCTTTGAGAACTTAGATATTCCAGTCTTTAAGATCAGGCTGCCATCTATTAATTAAATGCTACTCATCAATTCTCTGTGGTAATTTTATTATGTACAATACAACCCATTAAGAATTAAACTGAAACCACCATATACAGTCTGCTTAAGATTAATTGCAACTATATTGCCTCAGCAAAACACGCAAACTTAGTTCACTGTCAGATAATACTATGAGAGTACTAAATATTCCTTATCATGATCTAGTAAAACATCTCTAATTTTTAAAATAAACATAATATCTAAACATTAAAGGGAGAAGGAGGAAGAAAAATAATATAAAGAAAAGTTAATATGACCTTGAATTAATCACATCAATTGCTAAGAGATAAAAATGGGGTTGACTTAACACAAGACAATTTTAATAAAATATATTAGCAAAGTATACTTTAAAAATGGACATCTGTTATAACATCAAAATATTTTTTGCACATTAATTTTGTATGTTTGTTTGTATAAAACTAAGTGCTAGAAACTATTTGTGGTACATTAGAATACAACTGCATGCACTCAGACAAACACATACAAACAAAGACAATAAAAGACAAAAGCCTAGTAGTTAGTTTGAAGCCTCCTAGCAACCAGGACAAAATGGAAAGTACATTTCTTGTCATCTAAGGAAGGAAGGAAGTTACCAGATAAATTTATTCCTTTTACTTCTCAGACCATATGCTTATATAAAGAATATATACTCTAAGTTTTTATGCAAAGGACTTTAAATAGGAAAAAAAAATGAGGATTTTTGTTTTGCTTTTAAACAATGTCTCACAATGTTGCCCAGGCTAGTCTTGAAATCCTAGGCTCAATGATCCTGCCACCTCAGCCTCCTCCATAGCTGAGACTACCAGCAGGTACCACCACACCTGGCAAAATGAGAATTTTTGATGACCATTTTATTACAATCATATAGCTATTTTAAAAATCAAAGATATCTTCAAAATATACCCATTGTTCCATTACAATAGGAAATTGATGTTTGCAGTCAAAAATATCAAAAGATGGTCTTCCTGACATATTTTCTTTAAGCTAACTTAAATCATTATTATCTAAAATGTATCACCTGAAGGAAGCTGAGGCGGGAGGACCTCTTAAGCCCAGGAGTTCAAGCTTACAGTGAGCTATGATCATGCCAGTGCACTCCAGGCTCAGCAATGGAGTGAGACCCCCATCTCTAAAAATACATATAAATAAATAAAAGTCAAACATATCTCCTAATGCTGTCAGTAGCCCCTGATGTTGAATTTCAGGGAAAAGATATAGAGATTCTGAGAGGACCACAAAAGAGAGAAATGACCTGTCATACATTTCTGCATTCTTTGGCTCCCAATCTTTCTATTAGTTTTTGTTTGCTTGCCTTTATTGAAAGGTTGAGAATATTATCTTTTTTAAAAGACTCTGCATTGTACAATGTTTGAGGCTAGGTTTAAGTCCATATCTCACTAACCAAAAAGGATACTCTGCATTATAACATTTTTGGTTAGGTCGATATGGACTTAAACCTAGCCTCACACATTTAATAGTTAGGTGAGCCTTAGACATACCATTGACTTTCTCTGTATGTCTTAATTTCTCCAAATATAAAAATAAAATACAACTATGTGTTAATGTAAGCATTAAATAGATAGCAAATATACTACCTTCTTTCTTCTTGTAATTCCAGGAGTTATAGCAGTGAATACCAAGTTGCCTGCTCAGAAATTAGGTTTGCTTCCATGCCCATTCAAATATTAAAAACTGTATTAGAATATATAAGAAAAATTGAGGATGGAGCCAAGATGACTGATTAGAAGCATCTACCTTGTGCTGCTCTCATGGAGAGAAAAATGGCTAATAAACAATAGTGTTTCAACTGGAACATCCAGGTGAAGACATTGAGATTCGTCAAGAAAACAGTGTGACCCACAGAGAATGGAGAAGAGCAAGATGAACAACTGCCCACCCAGGAGTGGCATGGAGCCAAGGGAGGCCCCCGACTGCAGGAAAATAGTGAGTGAGTGAGAGAGTGAGTGAGTGAGTGAGTGAGAGAGTGAGTGAGTGAGTGAGACAGTGAGTGAGTGAGACAGTGAGTGAGTGAGTGAGTGAGTGAGTGAGTGAGTGAGTATCCTAGGGGACCTATACTTCAGTCATGGACCTTTGCATCCCTGGACTCAAGAAATCCCCCATGACCACCACCACCCTTCAGTCAGGGCCTGTAGACCAACACAGAACTATGAGGAGTCTGGGCAGAGCTGCCACTCAGGCACCCCAGCACCAGTGGCTGCAGCTCCAGCAACAAGGGAAGCCATGTTGCCTTACATGCCCCAGGAAAGGGACAAAAATAATGGGACTGAGTAGCAATGGACTGTAGGCCTTACCACCACTGCATCTCTCAGGATAAGGTCTACTAACCCGGGATGCTAGTGGGCTGCCCCAGGTCCTCCTGGATTCTCAGGCTGGGAGAAACTCTGAACTTTCTTGGGACAAAGCTCCTAGTCTGAGTATAGGAAGGGCAATACAACTGTAGCAACAATATCGCCTCTGGGAGCTCCACCTCAGAGAAACATAGAACTGCTCCTATTGGGAATGTTCAGCCATTGGGGTGGGGTGGCTGTGCTGCTGGTCCAAGCTGGGAGCCTTTGGGAGTCAAGGGCTCACAGAGAGAAGAGACTGGGCTCCTCTCTGTATGGTGAGTGTGTCTTGTGGGAAGCACGAGTAAAGCCCTCAGGTTCATTGTTTCTTCTCCGGTCTGAGATCAGCAGGGCCAAAACTTCTGCTGTGGCAGTGGCAGAGGGCCTGTTGCTTGCCTCTCAGAGCCCCTTTCCTGGGAAACACAGAGACACGACAAGTGGGAATGTTGAGCTGGGGATGGTGTTGCTGATCTTCAGTCCTGAGCTGGGGGCCCTGACTCATGATGAGAGGGGCATGGGGGCTCACAGGGAAGAGAGCCTGGGCTTCTCTCCTTCTGGTGGCTGCAGTGTGTTGGAGGTTCCAGCATCGTAACCAGGCCCTTTGTTCCTTCTCCAGCCTGAGGGCAGTAAGGGTGGGACCACTGCAGCTGCAATGGCAGAAGGGCTGTGGGTTTTCTCTGGGATTTCCTCCTCAGAGAAATGCAGATCTGCCACTGACTAAAGTATTCAGATGGTGGCAGAGTGATTGTGCTGGGGGCCTAAGTCAGGAGGCACTGTCCAGTGAAGAGTAGCAGAGGTAGGGACCCATGTGGAAAACAGTCTGGCTGCTTTTCAGTAAGGCTGTTGTGCTGTGCAGGGGGTTCTCATCAGTCTCCAACAACTACATTCCCTCCTGAGCCTGAGGGCAACTGAAGTGAGAGCTGTGGAGCCGCAAAAATGGCTGGTCGGCTCTTCCTCTGGGGAAGGAACAAAAGGTCCTGTTACTGTGCTGCAACTTCCAACACACTGCAGCCACCAGAAGGAGAGAAGCCCAGGCTCTCTTCCCTGTGAGCCCCCATACCCCACTCATCACCAGGCAGGGCCACTAGCTCAGGATGGCCGATCAGCTGCCCCATCCCCAGCTGGGCATTCCCAATGTTAGTGGCTATGTGTTTCCCTGGGGAGGGGCTCAGAGGCAACCAACAATCCCTCTGTCACTGCCACAGTAGCAGTTCTGCTGCTAGTACTTTCAATCTGGAGAAGACACAGCCACAGCAGAGAAGAGACCCCAGTCTCATCTCTCTGTGAGCCCTCAATCCCTAATTTTTCACCAAGTTGGGCTCCCAACTTTGGCCAGCAGCACAGCTGCCCCACCCTGTGGCTGAACATTCCCAAAAGCAGCAGCTCTGTATTTTTTTGAGGTGCAGCTCCCAGAGGCAATCGAAAGACCCCCTGTCATTGTTGCTGCAGTGGTATCACCTTTACTGCCCTCAGACTGGGGAGGAAGCAAAGATCCTGACTGCTTTAACTACAACTCCAGCAAGCTGCAGCCACCCTAAGGAGGAGAGGCCAATTTGTCTCCCACACAAATCTCCTGCCCACCTTGCTCATCACCAGTCAGGGCCCCCTGGCTTAAGCCTACCATGCAGCTGCCACACCCTGGGCCAATCACACTGATTAGGAGGGGCTCTGCCTTGGTAGTGGAGCTCCAAGAGGCAAGTAAAAGGCTCTCTACCATAGCCACTGCTATGATCACTTCCCTTACTGCCTCCACTCTGGGGAAGGGACATAAACCCGAGCTCACCCCAGAGCCGCAGTGTGCATTTTGGGAGTTCCAAGATAAGATCTGCAACCAGCATTCAAAGGGAGTTGAGCCCACACTTTCAGAGCATTGAGATGGAGCACAGCTGCAATAATGTGGAAATACAGAGGAGCCATGTGGCTGAGGAAGAGCTATCACAGGGCCATTACAATTAAGCGCCATATCCAGGATTACAGCACAAATTTCAATGCCAAAAATACCTGGCTGATATATTTCCCTGTAAAACCAAGGGCAAGAATGCAGCTATAAATAAAGACCCTGCACTCCCTGCACTCAGCTTCAACCCTCTGAAAATATCTGGAAGTCAATGACTATACTCAAATTACACCACGGTTAAAAGACTGTCAGTCTACACAGATGGGAAAGAACCAGTGCAAGAAATCTAGCAACTCATAAAAAAGAGTGTTTTCGTTCTTCCAAGTGAGCACACTAATTCTCCAGGAAGGGCTCTTAACCAGGCTGAAATGGTTGAAATGACAGAAATATAATTCAGAATATAGTTAGGAATGAAGATCATCAAGAATCAGGAGTAATTAAAAACTCAATCCAAGGTTTCTAAGGATTACAATAAAATGATACAGAAGCTAGTAGATGAAATGGCCGTCATAAGAAAAAACCAAACTGATATGATAAAGTCAAAAGCACACTGAAAGGATTTTATAATGCAGTTATAAGTATTAACAGCAGACTAGACGAAGCAGAAGAAAGAATCTCAGAGCTTGAATACTGGTTCTTCAAACTAACTGAGTCAGACAATTTTTTCAAAAAAGAATAAACAAAACCTCCAAGAAATGTGGAATTATGGAAAGAGACCAAATGTATGACTCATTGGCATCCCTGAAAGAGAGAATGAGAAAGCAAGTAACTTGGAAAACATATTTCAGGATATCTTCCATGAAAATTTCTCCAGTCTTGCTAGAAAGGCCACAGTTTAAATTCAGAAAATGCAGAGAAGCCCTGCAAAATACTACACAAGAAAACCATCCCTAAGACATATAGTCATCAGATTCTCCAATGTCAAAATGAAAAGAAAACTGTTAAAGGTGGCTAGAGAGAAGGGGCAGACTTCAGCAGAAACACTGTCAGCTAGAAGAGATTGTGGGTCTATACTAAGCATTCTCAAAGAAAAGAATTTCGAACCAAGAATTTCATATCCAGCCAAAGAAATCTTCATAAGCAAAGGAAAAAGAAGATCATTCTCAGACAGGAAAATATTAAGGGAATTTGTTATCACCAGACTTCCCTTAAAAGAGGTTCTGAAAGGAGTTCTAATACAGAAAGACTGTTACCAGCCACCACAAAAACTTAACTATATAAACCATTGAAACTATAATGCAGCCACACAAACAAATCTGCCTAAGAACCAGCTAACAACATGATGACAGGATCAAATCTGCACATTTCAATATTAATCTTTAATGAAAATCAGCTAAGTACCCCAATTAAAAAGCATAGAGTGACAAACTGAATAAAGAATCAAGACATAATGATATGTTGTCTTCAAGAGATCCATCTCACATGCAGTGACACCCACAGGCTTGAAGTAAACAGATAGAGAAGAATCTACCAAACAAGTGGAAAACAGAAAAAAAAATCAAGAGTTGCTATTCTAATATCAGATAAAATAGGCTTTAAACCAACAAAGATTTAAAAAGATAAAGATAGGCTTACATAATGGTTAAGAGTTCAATTCAACAAGAATACTTAACTATGCTAAATATATAGTAACCCAATACAGGAGCACCTAGGTTCATAATGCAAGTTCTTTGAGACCTATGAGGAGACTTAGATTTCTACACAATAATAGTGGAAGACTTCAACACTCCACTAACAGTATTACATAGATAATTGAGGCAGAAAACTAACAAAGATATACGTAACCTGGACTCCATACTTGACCAAATGCACCCAGTAGACATCTACAGAACTCTACATTCCAAAACAACAGAATATACATTTTTCTCATCTGCATGTGGCACATACTCTAGAATCTATCACATAGTCAGACAAAACAATCTTCAGGAAATTAAAAAGAAAAAAACTGAAATCGTACCAACCATACTCTTGGACTACAGCACAATAAAAATAGAAATTAATACTAAGAAAATCACTCAAACCATAAAATTTCATGGAAGTTAAAAACCTGCTCGTAAATGACATTTGAGAAAACAAATGAAGCAGATATCAAGAAATTCTTTTAAACTAATGAAAACAAAGATACAATATATCAGAATATCTGGGACACAACTAAAAATAGTGTTAAGATAAAGGTTTATAATGCTGCATCCACTTCAAAAAGTCAGAAAGATCTCAAATTAACAACCAAATATGCTACCTTAAGGGACTAGAGAAACAAGAGCAAACCAACCCCAAAACCTGCAGAAGATGAGAAATAACCAGAATCAGAGCTGAACTGAAAAAAATTGAGATGTGAAAAACCATACAAAAGATCAATTAATTTAGAAGTCTGTTCTTTGGAAGAATAAACAAGATTGATACACCATTAGCAAGGTGAATAAAGACAAAAAAAGAGAGAAGATCCAAACAAACACAATCAGAAATGACAAGAAGATATTATCATTGACCACACAGGGGGAAAAGAAAGCCCTCATAGACTACTACAAATACCTCTATGCTCATATGCTAAAAATCCTGGGAAAAAATGGATTAATTCCAGGAAACATACAACCTCCAAAGATGGAATCAGAAAGAAGTTAAATCCCTGATCAGGCCAATAATGAGTTCCAAAACTGAATCCATAATAAAAAGCCTATCAAAAAGAGAAAGCCCAGGACCAGAAGAATTCATAGCCAAATTCTACCAAATGTATAAGAAAGAACTGGTATTATTCCTACTGAGACTAATCAAAAAAATTGAGGAGGAAGAATTCATTCCTAACTCATTTTATGAGGCCACTATCATCTTGATACCAAAGCCTGGCAGTAATACAACAACAACAAAAAATAAAACTTAAGACCAATATCCTTGAGCAACATAGATGCAAAAATTATCAACAAAATACTAGCAAACCAAATCCAGAAGCACCTCAAAAAGCTAATCCACCATTATAAAGTAGGTTTTATTTCTGGGATACAAAGTCTGTTCAACATAGGCAAGTCAATGAATGTGATTCATCCCGTGAAGAGACCTAAAGACAAAAAAACACATGATTATCTCAATAGATTCAGAAAAGGCTTTCAATATAATTCAACATCCCTTCATGTTAAAAATCTGCAACAAACTAGGCATTAAAGAAACGTGCTGCAGGTGAGTGCAGTGGCTCACTCCTGTAATCCCAGCACGTTGGGAGGCTGAGACAGGCAGATTGCCTGAACTCAGGAGTTCAAGTCTAACTTGGGCAACATGGTGAAACCCCATCTCTGCAAAAAATACAAAGAAAAAAAAAATGTAGCTGGATATGGTGGCACATGCCTGTAGTCCCAGCTACTCAGGACACTGAGGCATGAGAATCGCTTGAAACCAGGATGCAGAGATTAAAGTGAGCTGAGATCACACCACTGCACTCCAGCCTGAGTGACAGAGTGAGACTCTGTCTCCAAATAAGAGAAAAGAAACATGACATGCTGCAAAATAATAAGAGGCATCTATGACAAACCCACATCCAACATCATACTGAATGGGAATGATTCCCCTTGAAAATCAGCCCAAGACAAGTATGCCGTGTCTCATCATTCCTATTCAACGTAGTACTAGAAATCCTGGTCAGAGTAATTAGGCAAGAGAAAGAAATAAACGATATCCAAATAGTAAGAGAGGAGTCAAACTATTCCTGTTTGCAGACAATATGATTCTTTAACTAGAAAACCTCACAGTCTCTGCCCCAAAGCTCCTTGATCTCATAAACAACTTCAGCAGTTTCAGAATACAAAAATCAACGTACAAAAATCACTAGCATTCCTGTATATAAACAACACCCAAACTGAGAACCAAATCAAGAACACAATCCCATTCACATAGCCACAAGAAGAATAAAATACCAAGAAATACAGTTAACCAGGGAGGAGAACGATCTCTACAACAAGAATTATAAAACACTGCTCAAATAAATCAGAGATGGAAAAAATCCCATGTTCATAGATAGGCAGAAAGAATATCATTAAAATGGCCATATTGCCCGAAGCAATTTACATATTCAATGCTATACCTATGAAACTACCAATGACATTCTTCACAGTATTTGAAAAATAACTATTTTAAAATTCATATGGAACCAAAAAAGAGCACACATAGCCGAGACAATCCTAAGCAAAAGGAACAAACCTGGAGACATCACATTATCTGACTTCAAACTGTACTACAAAGCTACAATAACCAAAACAGCATGATATTGATACAAAACAGACACGCAAGGCCAATGGAATAGAATAGAGAGTACAGAAATAAAGCCACACACCTACAGGCAGCTGAACTTCAACAAAGTCAACAATAATAAGCAATAGGGAAAGTACTCTCTATTCAATAAATGGTGCTTGGATAACTGGCTAGTCATATGTAGAAATGCAGAATATTGAAACTGGACCCCTTCCTTACACCGTATACCAAAATCAACTCAAGGTACGTTACAGACCTAAATGTAAAATCTCAAATTATTAATACCCCGGAAGATAACCTAGGAAACACCATTCTGGACACAAGCCCTGGCAAAGATTTCATGATGAAGAGGCCAAAAGCAATTACAACAAAAACAAAAATTGACAAATGGGATCTACTTAAAGTGTTTCTACACAGCAAAAGAAGCTATGAACAGAATAAACAGACAATCTATAGAATAGCAGAAAATATTTGCAAACTATGCATTTGACAAAGGTTTATTGTCCAAAATCTTTAAGAAACTTAAAGCAACAAGCAAAAAACAAACAACCCCAATGGAAAGTTGGCAACAGACATGAACAGACATTTTTCAAAAGAAGGCATAAATATGGCCAATAAGCATATGAAAAAATGTTTAACATTATTTATCTTTTAAAAAGTGCAACTCAAAACCACAATGAGATACCATCTCACACTGGTCAGAATGGCTATCATTAAAAAGTCAAAAAATAGCAGAGGTTGCAAAGAAATAGTGAGGTTGCAAAGAAAAGGAAATGTTTGCACACTGCTGTTGTGAATGTAAGTTAGTTCAGACATTATGGAGAGCAATTTGTCAATTTCTCAAAGAGCTCAAGTAGAATTACCATTCAACCCACCAATACCATTTTTGGGTAACTACCCAAAGAAATATAAATCGTTCTACCATAAAGATATATGTGCATTATGTTCATCACAGCACTATTCACAATAGCAGACATTGAATCAACCTCAATGCCCATAAGCAACAGACTGCATATAGGAATTGTGATACATATAAGCCATGGAATACTATGCAACCATTAAAAAAGAACTAGATCATGTCCTTTACAGCAACATGGGTAGACCTGGAAGCCATTTATCCTAAGTGAGTTAACACAGGAACAGAAAACCAAATACCATATGTTTTCTTTTGTAAATGAGAGGTAAATAGTCAGTACGTATAGACACCAAGAAGGGAACTAGAGACAGTAGAGCCTACTTGAGGGTAGAAGAGAGGGAGAGTGAAGATTTAAAAAAAAAAAAAAAAAAAACTACTTATCAAGTGCTAAGCTTATTACCTGGGTGGCTAAATAATCTGTACACCAAACCCAGTGACACACAATTGACCTATATAATAAACCTAACCATGTACCCCTGAACATAACATAAAAGCTAATAAATAGATGTTAGTTAGATAGATAGATAAAAACATCTTTTTAACAAAGGGAATACAAGAAATTTACTAAAGGCCAGACAGGGTGGCTCATGCCTGTAATCCCAGCACTTTGGGAGGCTGAGTTGGGTGGATTACTTGAACCCAGGAGTTTGAGAACAACCTGGGCAATATAGCGAAACCCTGTCTCTACAAAAAATGCAAAAAATAGCGGGGTATGGTAGTGTGCCTATAGTCCCAGCTACACAAAAGGCTGAGGTGGGAGAATTACTTGAACATAGGAGGTCGAAGTTGCAGTGAGCCATGCACTGCAACCCAGATCATGACAGAGGGAGAACCTGTAAAAGAAAGAAAGAAAAGAAAGAAAATATTTTTCGAGATAGATAGTGCAGTTTTTTTTTTGTTTGTTTTTGTTTGTTTGTTTGAGACGAACTTTCACTCTTGATGCCTAGGCTGGAGTGCAGTGGCCCGATCTCGGCTCACTGCAACCTCGGCCTCTCGAGTTCAAGCGATTCTCCTGCCTCAGCCTTCTAAGTAGCTGGGATTACAGGCACCACCACCACGCCCGGTCATTTTTTTGTATTTTTAGTAGAGATGGGGTTTCACCACGTTGGCCAGGCTGGTCTCGATTTACTGACCTAAGGTGATCCACCCATCTCGGCCTCCCAAAGTGTTGGGATTACAGGCATGAGCCACTGCGCCCGGCCGATAGTGAGTACAGTTTTATAAATGCTGCCAGTTTTTCCTTTTAAGATTTTCAGTGTTTCAGTAGTGGCAAAAATGACCAGAAATAGTTATTCTAGATTACTTTTGCTTTATTTTATTGCAAGACTTTCATTAATACAAAGAGTGATCTGTTAATTGTAACCTTTTTAAAATACATATATGTGTAAATCTGAATTGAAATATTTATAGGCCACGGCCGGGCGCAGCGGCTCACACCTGTAATCCCAGCACTTTGGGAGGCTGTGGTGGGCTAATCACGAGGTCAGGAGATCTAGATCATCCTGGCTAACACAGTGAAACCCCGTCTCTACTAAAAGTACAAAAAATTAGCCGGGCGTGGTGGCGGGCGCCTGTTGTCCCAGCTACTCAGGAGGTTGAGGCAGGAGAATGGCGTGAACCCGGGAGGCAGAGCTTGCAGTGAGCGAAGATTGCACCACTGCACTCCAGCCGGGGCGACAGAGAAAGACTCCATCTCTCTCTCTCTCTCTCTCTCTCTCTCTCTCTCTCTCTCTCTATATATATATATATATATATATATAGGCCAAATTTTAAAAGTCTTTGCTTTGTTATTAATGTATGCTATACACATTTTTTTTTCTTTTTGATACCTTTTGTACTTTCCTTCCTATTCAAATTTGTACAAAATTTATCAGTATAAAAGAATGCCTAATACAGCAGTTGAAAGGGGTACAGGATTGAAATAAGACAAACCTGTGCCCAAATTCTAGTTCCACCATGCAATAGCTCTAAGAGCTTGGATACGTTTCTTAGCTTCTGTAATCCTGAAGGTCTTTATCCCTTAAATAAGACTGGTAGTAGCTGCCAGGTTGAGTAGTTATATGATACTTGGATATAAAGATTCTGACATACTGAGTAAGTTCTCAAGCATTAAATCTATTATTATTAGGTGTTTCTAAATGGGTGATGCATAAATAAATAAATAACTGAGATAAGAATCATGCACCTTATTTAGGTCACAGTTCTATTTTCCTCCATTGTTCACCATAAGTGACGTAGTTCCAATAAAAAGGAAGTAGTGGTACTAACCAGGATATACAATTTTGCACCACTGATTTCTTTCATGCTTTGTTCTTTTCCTTTAACTGGCAATATAGATTTGACCTGGTGCTAATCTACAGGACCTGGCTCTCTCCATACCTGCATTATCAACTTTAGCCTTAGAAAGAAAAAAAAGTGATCTATGCAGTTGAAATAACTGAGTAAAGAACTCATATAACAAACATAAACACCTTAGAAAGTCTAACTAATTTGCAGATACATGTACATATTAAACAGGAAATGTATATAGTATTATATTTCACACTTTAGTAGAGTTTCTAATTTCTCCTCAGTAATGTCTACAGGAAAAATATTTGTAATTTAATTGCTATCATAAGGTATGAGAAGCATAAAAGGCAAAGTAGGTCAAACAGATAAGGTAGTTGTCATTTTAACAGATTTGTGTATTTGTTCACAATTTGAGTTTCATTAAACTTGTTATACATTTGAAAAAATAAGAAAAATACCTGATACATAATTCTGGGTTGTTCTATTTAATTGCTTTTAGGTTATGTAAAACATGAATGGTCTTGCCTTTTTATTTGTTTTTATTATACATGTATATATACTCTATATACAATACATATTATGTTATTTATATTATATAATTATATATAGTATATATAGTATTTTATACAGTATATATAGTATAGTGTATATATATATTGTGTGTGTGTATATATAGGTTTTTTAGGAATATTAAAGAGTACAAAGGCATCTTTTATGTGACCACTAATATGAAAAGCAGAAGAGTTTAAAATATGTTAATGTTTCTTTATATTACTATTATATTTTTATATTAAAATTTACTAAGTATCCCATTAAACAGAAGTTCTGGAAGCAATGTTGAGCTGTCATAGTAAGAAGCTAGAATTTATGAAAGCATTGCTAGTTCTCATCGAGAATCTTTTTAGATGTCAACTAGTATCAGCATTCAGAATCACCTCCAGGGTAATGAATGCTGGCGTGGTTGGGAGATAGTTTGCAAAAAGAATCACAATTGATAAGTTTTGCTTTTAACACCTTCCAGGCATTGAATCCTAAGAATTATAGAAAACAATTAAGCAAGGGTATACTATAAATCTTGTTACCAAAACTAATGCTTACTTTCAGCGGTTCCATTGAGGATTCACTTAATTTACAGTGTTAGAAAGCAAAATGTGAAAGAAAGAGAATTCCCCAAATTATTAAAGTTATTTTCATTTTCCCATGTTATTTCACATAGATATATTGGGCCTTGACTAAAGGTACAACAAAAGTATGATCTCAAATTAATCATTTGGAGATTGAAATCTCATTACCAGTATCAATTTTAAGTTAAGAAACTATAATACCCGAGTTACTTAAATTTGATTGAATAGTCACTAATTGAAATTTTTTGCCAGAGAATGGGATGATTTTATGAAGATATTAAGCATGTACTTTATATTCTTGTAGTTTTGCTTTTGACACCTAGCCTTGATTCAATTCTTAGTATCCATTCTTTCTGTCCTGACAAATGGAAATTAATCTCACAAGTCGTACTATACCTACCTGTTTTTAATGTACAAAAATTCATGTAAGATTATCTGACATCAAAATCAACTGTGAGTGAAGAGCAAGGATTATTTAAATGTTATAAATTTTTTGGGAATGTACTATTAACCATTTAAAATGAAATAATTTGATTTTTTAAAATGTAAATTATTGAACATAAAAAGTAGGAGACAATGTAGGCACTGGTGCATAGAACTCTTTAAATCACACATTTTCAATATTATAATTGTTTAGTCTAATGTAATAAAAAGTTATGATGTGGATTTTTTTTTCTGAACACTGCACAAAGAAAATGAGACAACCAATGTTAGCCACTTTGTTTTCTGACCATTTCCTTCCATTTGTGAAGCTGAACTTCTTCCATTGCAAGAATACTAATGCAGTGCTCATTGTTTTGAGTTCTAACTAGATCACACGAAATATTGGAATATATGCTTCTGAACTTCGCAACTATAGTTGGACAGATCCATCATCACACTGGCCAACATTTCAAGCTATAAGTGATAAATTAACACCTTAATATCTTCTTCGCTCTTACTTAACCTCTTGAGCCTTTGTCTTCTCATATATAAAAATGAGGGCTTGGATACCCAATTTTCAGGTTATAAAAAGACAGTCACTTGCATATGTGTATTAGACAGGATAGTCTAGGTTATACAACAGTAACACTCAATCCCAGAATATCAGTGTATTGCCATGCCCACCCCCACCAAAACCTCACTGCACTATACACTTGCATAATCGTTGATACAATTCCTTCTTAACTTTTGTCTTTTTCTTTCAAACTTTCCCCACAATTTCTGGGTCCACTTATTCTCATGCTTACTCTACTTCTATCATTTTAGTGTTTCCTTTTCATTTAAATTCCATTATGTCCAAAATGTATTCCTGCAACTGTCATTCGGTATTCAATCTGGAGTACATCTCATGTATCAGTTTTCTAATCGAAAACTGAACAAAAGAATACTTTTGGAGCAAATCACCAAGAAAAATCCAGATATGGCCTCCTTCAAATATATGCTGACCTGCCAATCTGGTTTAGTGCTCATGAGCATATATAATCTACACAATCTTACAAAAAATAATGTTTTATCATGAATTCACTTTTTTTTCTTCCATGTGATTATATGTCATATCTCTTCTCCCTTCTCTTTACATTATTCTATAAATCTTTACTAAGGCATTAAAGGCACTAACTTTTCTATCTATAAACGTGACAGCATTGTCTTCCATTGCCTGTCAGTTACTCCACTATTTTTAGTCTTTGAATCTATATGTTCTTAGAGCCATAGCAGTTTTAAAAATTTAAATAGAACTTAAAGATTATATTTAAAACTTGATTTTTGCATTCTGCATATATCTATCAATATAGCCTCCCCCAACTCCTTACTAAAATACTCATAAAGCCTCAGAAGGAAATGGAAATTCATATGATCGACAAACACTATGTCTGGCACCTAATCTAGTATCAAACTCTGAAAGACAGATGGAAGGGAAATGGGAAGAAATTGGCAATAGAAAAAACAATAAAAAGAAACCACCACCCAAATAAAAAAAAAAATGCTACCAGATGCAAGCTTGCAGTATATGCTGACCTCATTTCATTAAACAGAAACTACCTAAGAAAAGATTCTAACTTATGGCTAAAGTCATTGTAATTTACATCAGTCCAAGTACCTATGCCCACCAGAATTTTTATTGTTGTTATTAAGTATAAAATGAAGAAATCAAAATGTCTATCACATAGTAGGTACACATGGTTTATTATTACCCTCAGGTATAATAATAATAATAGTATGCAAAACAACCTTAATAATATTCTAGAATAAATATAAAGTGTAACTATATTCTCCAAACTCATATTTTGTATAGCCCTGGAGCCAAAAAATTAATAAAGTTTGCTTTCCTTTCTTAGGGTCACAACTTAGTTAATACATGTATTTCTTGGTAACTAATAAGAGATCTTTGGAACTGATTCTTGTTTGTTGTGTTATTATTTCTCTTCTACATTCCAGGTGAAAATTTGTCCTTTTCTAAAAATATGGGAGTTGTTTCAAGGGTAATGTATTTTCAAATGATAGAATTTTATCCCACAGTGAACATTTTCCACCATCTCTTTTCCAGATGGGATATTTGCTGTCCCCTTCTTCTGACATACCACAAATGTGAATAGTCAATATTTTCTGGGAGGGAAAACTTTTCTCTTAAACAATAATTCTTCAATAACTATGAAAAAATGGGGCCCAGAGCACCTCTTATTTTTGGAGTTGCAAGAAGTTAGTGAACAAAAAGTACATCAACTTTGTTTACACAGCGGATCTTTTAAGTCCTTAGAGTTTAATGTCGACAATGAAACATTTTGTTTCTTCTTGCCTGTGACAGTTCCATGTCTTTTCCAAGTACAGCCAACAAGCCAGTGTGACATATTTTCATCTTCAAGTCACAACACTTACCAGAAACAAGCAACAAGCCTCTCAAATTACATTTACACTGAACTCGGAAGACAAGTATAATCTAACTATCAAAGGGATGTTTCACTCAAGTGCTCCAACTATTGCCAACACAGCCCAGGTATAATTTGTCTTGACTAGATTTAGACAGCCAAAGCAGTGCTAAAAACAGCAATAGTCAGTTACCTGCAGCTTTAAATACAGACATCATCAGACAAGTGTCTTGGAGGGGCAAGGTCTGTTTTGCAATGATGTTAAAGCTAAGCTCTGCCAAAAGCTTAAGAGTGTGATTTTTAAAACATTCAGTTCAAAAGAGGGCTGTACTAAACACTTTTGTATTAAACACTTTTTGGACAGCTTTTGATGTGGTTTAATTACAGAAATTTAATACCTTTACATGAATATAAAACTGGCAGCACCTCTCTTAAATTTACATTGGGATAAGCCATGTAAGTTTACTGGTATTTAACCTTTATTATCTACATAAAGGGCTATTTATGTGGTTCAGCAAACTCTAGGGCAATCCCCAGGTTTCTCTGAAGAGAAAACTTCATTCAGAAGCTTCAATGACTAGCTTATGGTCACATGCCAGTAAGTGGTGGAATGATTATTAATCATCTTCTTTCTAGTCATACTAGAACTTTGAAAAAATGTTTTACATATTGCATGATCTCTCCTCTCTCAAGACTTTAGCACTTACTGTTAATTCTGCATGGAAGTATCCCCCTCCAACCCTATTTACTGACTCATACCCATCCTTCTCTTCTCAGATTAAAAGACCCTACAAGAGAGAAGCCTTTCTTGATGCCCCATGGCTTTGTCAGATCTTCATTGTTTCTCTTCCCTCACAACCTCCTTCACATCACTTTCACACTTGTAGTTCTGTAATTAATCCTAATAATTGGTTTGTGGCCTGTCTTTGCTGCTAAGCTATACCAGAGCTCCATACCAGAAATCATGGCCTTTGGGTTCCATGGCTCATGACACAGTAAATTAGAAATACAAGATGTTCAGGTGTTCAGTATATCTATTTGACACAAAATCTTCCTTAGCATGCAGAATCATCCTTTCTTAGTAGAGTTTTAATCCCCAAAGCGGTAAATTGAATACCACTAAATCATATTGCATTATATTTATTAAATTACCCATGGAATTTTACCAGTTAAATTAATATTGGAATTGGTCATGAACTGCAATTATCAACAAGAAACCTTATGGTATTAATACACACACTTAGGCATTGAAACAAATATTGTAAATGCACCTTAATTTTGTAAACACTGAAGATTAAAAAACTAATTTGTCCCCATTTAGTATTGTTAATTATTTTTTCTTTTATAACCTAAAACACTCAAGCTACAACATATAAGCCTGGGGAAGATATAGGCTCTACCCTAAAATCCCATGTGAATATGTTGTAACTTTTTGTAGAGAAGGAACTGTAAACATGTTTAATTGACAAAATTACATAATATCAGTTGCATTTGTATTGAGTTCACTTCTTTAATGTTATAGCAGCAGTTTTTTCACTAACTTTTAATAAATTCCAGTGGATAGCTTAATTAGTAACATACAGCAAACCATCCAATAAAGAAGCTAATTACTTGATTGTTAAATAAGATAACAATTTTCCCTACAATGAAAGCTCCATCACTGTAATTAGGTTATGTTATAATTTACCCTAAAGGAATATTTAAAAAAACAAGACCAGCCAATGCCATGCACTCTATTTTTTCTATTTATAGCATGATGATAAATTGCTACCTTCATGTTAGAGCTAACACATCAATAACAGAACACCAATGGCCCTTCTGATGCTCAATTACATTTATTTTGTGGATATTAATTTAAATAGAGATCTCAAAAGATAATTATTGGCTAACTAATCATTTATAGTAAAACAGATTCATGAAATTAAAAACAACATTGTGTATAATATTTAAAAAATAAAGCAGCATTTTAATAATTGATTATGCATTTTGCAATTCTACATCACCATTTCTAGTGTTCTGCATATGGGAGCTTCAAAGAGAAACTACAAAATATTGGCTGATAAATTCCAAATAAAAACGAAGTTACAGAAAATAATATTTACTGGTACATTCAATAATTTTAGCATCTGCTTGTTACAGTCCCAAAATTGTTTATTGTTTAAAAACTTTTCAATTCTGTAAAAAATAATAATTTGGTATATCCTCATACACGTGAATATAATTAGATTTAAAAAAGTAAAAGACAGCAGGGCGAAGTGGCTCACGCCTGTAATCCTAGCACTTTGAGATGCCGAGGTGAGTTGATCACAAGGTCAAGAGATCAAGACGATCCTGGCCAAAATGGCGAAACCCCGTCTCTGCTAAAAATACAAAAATTATCTGGGCTTGGTGGCACGTGCCTGTAGTGCCAGCTACTCAGGAGGCTGGGGCAGAATAATTGCTTGCACCCTGGAGGCGGAGGTTGCAGTCAGCACCACTGCACTACCTGGGCAACAGGGCAAGGCTCTGTCTCAAAAAAAAAAAAAAAAAGGGGAAAAGTAGAAGAGCCCTTGTCCTGCAAATCATCTGAGTAATTTTGAGTGAGGATTAAAGGAACAAACATGAGTAAAGTAACTTTCCTCTGATGGCCTTTCTGATTCTAAAATAGGTCACCTGTCAAAAAGAAGATTGACAGTTTCCTAGTCATCATTATACCATGTCCACCACAAGAACCAGATGCTTGATGCAATGAATCTGTTACCCTAATGGCATTTAACTTGTAATAGATTTTTTAAAGCGTGATTTGAACTTGTGAAGGGGAGCTATTCTTTTCTTTCACCTTGCTAGGGAAAATGTGTGTTTCTTTGTTCATGAAGTTTAGTTTGATCATTAAGAATAAATAAGCCAACAAAACCTTAAGCACTTTCTGAATGACATAAAGAGAAAGTGCCACCCATAAAAGCATTATGAAGTCTTTTACAAAGAAAACACATAAAGGTGCATATGCAACTACAAACCCCTATAAACATATATACACATATAAGGTGTAATTATAAACTGACAATCTTAATTTTCTTGCAGAGTTTCTCTATACTGTATAGTTGCATATATATTATATACATACACATATGCTTATGTGTGTATGTTTATTTGAAAAGATTTTAACCAGACTTCTTTTTGACTGTATAGATTTGACTGATTTTCTTTTATCTAATTATTTTGGTGATCAGGAAATTAACAAGGATAATTGTAAGACACTTGGAAAATTCAGATATTATAATATATGTAATAACTGTCATTAATAATTCCACTATCTTAGTTTATTTCTCCTGCTAGAGCAAAACACCTTAGAGTAGGTAATTTAGAAAGAAGAGAAATGTATTTATCACAGTTCTGGATGCTGGGAAGCCCAAGATGAAGGTACTAACAGATCAGGAAGCAAAAAGGGATAGATACTGTGTCTTCATATGACAGAAGAGATGGAATGGCCAGGAAGCATGCTGAAGCCTATTTTACAAGGACATTAGTCTATTTACAAGGGTGAAGCTCTCATGACTTAATCATGTTCCAAAAGGTCCTATCCCTTAATAACATTACCGTGGGGTTGAAGTTCCAACATATGAATTTTGGAGAGGCACATACATTCAAACCATAGCATCCTCCATATCAAAATAACCATGATTATGCTTTGTTATATTTCCTTTATTCTCTGAATAATGGCAATTCCTTAATTTTCTTTTTCCACTTCACATAAAGGTTTTTTACATTTCACCTTAAAACTTTGGTTAACAAAACATATTCTTTATATGGTGGTGTTATAATTTACTATTGCTCAATTTAGTATCAGTGCAATGAACAGTAGATATCTTTATACATAAATTAACATCTTTTATAGATTTTTAAAAAGAGATTCTTTGAAGAAAAATGAGACACAAGTTACTAATTATTTTTGGATGCCTATATACATTTCCATATTAGTTTTTTCATATATATGCTTAAGAGAATCTGTGATATTGCTGTTATAATTACTAACTGAGCAGCATTCGATGATAGCATTTAAGAATCTGGCAAGTTGAAATGATAAAAAATATTGCATAATAATTTTTAATATGATTTGACAATAATGAATTTCACAGTTGTTTCACATGTAATTGAATTTTTTATTTTTGTATTTTAAAATTATATATCCATTTAAATATTTTCTTAAAAAGTTACTCACAAGTATAAGTCTCAGTGGAAGAAGTTGAAAATTGTTTTATATGCATTTGTGTTTCCTGCTTTTTCAATTTTCTCTTGGGTTCTCCAACTATTTGGATTTTGTAATCTATTGACTGTATGAAATAGTGTGAACACATGTTCACCATGAGTTTGAGTAAACAGTGTTATTGGATACATAAATACTAGAACTCGATATGAAAAACAAGGCTGTGGTCTTAGAAGTTACGCTATTTTTGTTTGCCATTCTGGATCTACCCTCCACCACCATTTTCATACCTTCTTTGCTACTGCAGGCTGACATATGTGGACTCCATTTCAAATCTGCTAGTTGTTTTGGAATATACAATAAATTATTGCTAACTATAGTCATCCTGCTGTGCTGCAAAACACAAATTTGTTTCTTCTATCTAACTGTGTTTGTACCCATTAACCAAGCTCTCTTTATCCCTCATCCCCACCCTTCCCAGCCTCTGATATGTATCAGTCTTCTCTACCTACATGGGATCATTGTTTTTAGCCCCCACACATGAGTGAGAACATACAATATTTGTCTTTCTGTGCCTGGCTTATTTTGCTTAATTTAATGACTGCAGGTTCCATGCATGTAGTTGCAAATGACAGGACTTCACTCTTTTTATGGCTGAAGAGTATTTCACTGTGAATATATACCACATTTTCTTTATCCATTCATCCACTGATGGACACTTAGGTTAATTTCACATATTGGCTATTGCAAATAGTATTTCAGTAAATTTTGGAGTGTAGATATCCTTTTGATATACTGATTTCCTTTCATTTGAGTAAGTATCAAGTAGTGGAATTGCTAAATGTTGCTAAATGATATGGTAGTTCTATTTTTACTTTTTTGATAAACCTCCATGTAGTTTTCCATAGTGGCTTTGCTAATTTGGACTCCCACCTACAGTGTACAAGAGGTCCCTTTTCTCTATATCCTCACCGGCATTTATTTTTTGTAATTTTGATAATATCCATTCCAACTGGGGTAACATTATATCTGACTATGGTTTTTATTTTCATTTCCCTGAAGATTAGGGATGTTGCACATGTTTTATATACCTTTTGGCCATTTGTATGTCTTTTCTTGAAACATGTTTCTAGTTAGGTCCTTTGCCCACTTTTTAATGAGATTATTTGTCTTTTTGTTGGTGAGTTATTTGAGTTTCTCGTATATACTGGGAATTAGTCTTTTGCCAAGGAATAATGTGCAAATATTTTCTTCCATTCAAAAGGTTGTCTTTTCACTCTGTTGTCTGTTTCCTTTGCTGTGCAGAAGCATTTTCATTCAATGTAGGTATATTTGCCATTTTGTTTTTGTTGCCTGAGCTTTTGATGTCTTAACCATAAAATCTTTGCCTAAACCAATGTCCTGAGTGTTTTCTCTCAGTAATTTTATGGTTTGGGGTCCTACATTTAAATCTTTAATTCATTGTGAGTTAATTTTTATATTTGGTGAGAGATAATGTTCTAGTTTTATTACTCTGCATATGGACATCCAGTTTCTCCAGCACCAGTAATTAAAGAGAGTGTCCTGTCCTCAGTATGTTCTTGGCATCTTTTCAGAAAATTGGTTGCCTATAAATATGTGATTTCTGAGTTTTCTATTTTGTTCCTTTAGAAAAGTTTCTATTTTTATACCAATATGATGTTTTGATTACTATAGGTTTGTATTAACATTTAAAGTCAGGTAGTGTGATGCCTCCAGCTTTGTTCTTTTTGTTCAGTATTGTTTTGGCTAATTGGAGACTTTTGTGATTCCATACATGAGAATGTTAATGGTATTGCTACAAGAATTACATTGAATTGTAGATTAGTTTTGGTGGTGTGGTTATTTTAACAATTATTTTTTCTGGTCATAAGCATGGGATGTCTTTCCATTTGTTTGTGTCCTCTTCAATTTCTTCAACAAGTGTTTTATAGTTTTCCTCATAGACATTTTATACCTGTTTGGTTAAATTTATTCCAAGGTATTTTGTGTAGCTATTGTAAATGAGATTTCTTTTTCAGCTAGTTACTTATTGGGATATGTAAATGGTAATGACTTTTGTATATTGATTTTGTATCTTGTAACTTCACTGAATTTATCAGTTCCCTAAATTTTTGAGAAGCATTAGATAGTCCTACAGATAAAATTATGTAATCTGCAAAAAGGGACAATTTGACTTCCTCTTTTCCAATTTGGATGCCTTTTCAATGTCTCTTGGCTGATTACTTTGACTAGAACTTCCAGTATTATGTTGAATAAGAGTAGTAGCAGTTATATTGTTTCCATTTTCACTTCTTATTTTATTTATTTGAGTCCCCTCCCTTTTGTTTCCTGGTTAGCTAGTATTTTATAGGTTTTTATATCAAAAATACCTTTTTTTTAAAATTGTTTGTATTGTTTTAGCCCCAATTTTGTTAAATTCTTCTCTGACCTTTATCTCTTTCCTTCTACTAGTTTTGGGTTTGGGTTGCTCTTGTATTTCTAGTTCCTTGAGATACCTCAGTAGGTTGTTAACTTGAAATATTTCTTCTTTGTAATGCAGGCATTTATTGCTATAAAGTTTCTTCTTACTACTGTTTTTGCTGTATCCCAGTAGTTTTGATATGTTGTGCTTTCATTTTCATTTGTTTCATTTTTTTATTTCCTTTTTAATTTCATTATGAACTTAAAGTTCAGTAGGAAGCATGTTATTTAATTTCAGTTTTTATAAGTTTGTTGAGACTTTTTGTTTGTATTAACATATGGTTAATCCTGAGGAATATTTTGCATGCTAATGAAAAGAATGTGTATTCTACAGCTTCAGCTTTTGGTGAAATGTTATGTAAATATGTATTAGGTCCATTGGGTTTATGGTGTAGTTTAAGTATGATCTTGTGTTGTTCGTTTGCTGTCTGGAAGACTCATCCAGTACTAACTATGGAGTGTTGAACTAAGTCCCCAAGTATTGTTGTATTGGAGTTTATTCTTTCCTTATATCTAGTAATATTTGCTGTGTGTTCTGGTTTTGGGTGCATATATATCTAGAGTTGTTATATCCTCTTGCTGAGTTAAGCTTTTTATCGTTATATAGTCACCGTCTTTGTCTCTTTTTACTGCTCTTGACTTAAAGTCAATTTTTCTATAATTGTAGTTGTTTCTTTTCTCTTTTAGTTTCCAATTGCATGGCATACCTTATTCTATCCCTTCACTTTCAGTCTCTATGTTTCTTTACAGGTGAAGTAAGTTCCTTAAAGACAGCATATAGCTGAGTCATATTTGATTCGTTTTGCCTTTTATAATTCATTCAACCAGTTTTTATATTTTAAGTGGTTAATTTGATGCATTTTTATTCAGGGTTAATATTAATGCATTTTCATTCATATGACTTATTCTTGTTACTCTGTTAATTGTTCTGTATATCCTTTTGTTCCTTTCCTTCTCTCTTATTGTTTACCATTGCGGTTTGGTGTTTTTTTGTTTGTTTGTTTTTTGTAGCGGTTGATGTTTTTTATTTTTTTATTTTTGTAATGGTAATGTTTGTGTCCTTTCTCATTTGGGTGTCTGCATTACTGGTGAGTTGTGAATTTTTATGTTTTTTTAATGATAAGAGATATGATCTTTTCACTTCTAGATGTAGGACTTCCTTCAGCATTTCTTGTAAGACTGGTATAGTGTTGATGAATTCCTTCAGTTTTTGCTGGTCTGAGAAAGGTGTTATTTCTCCATTAGTTTTGAAGGATAGAATTTCTAGGTATAGTATTCTTGGCTAGCAGTTTGTTTTTCTTTCAGTATTTTGGATACATAATTTCGTTTTATCCTGGCATATAAATGTTCTGCTAAGAAAAATGCTGTTACTCTGATAAGGGTTCCCTTATATGTGACATGATGCTTTTCCCCTGCTGTTTTAAAAATTCTCTTTTTGTCTTTTGCTTTTAACATTTCAACTATACTGTGCCTTTGAGAAGTTCTTTTTGGATTGACTCTGTTTGGAGATCTTTGAGCTTTCTATAAGTGGATATCTGTATCTCTTGCAAGACACGTGAATTCCTCAGCTATTATTCTGTTGAACAGGTTATCTATGCTGGAACATACCAAATTTTGAATATTGTGTTTAATATGTATTAAATATGCTTTATTGTGTTTAATATGTAATGTAAGCTTTGTTCATTCTTTTCGATTATTTTTTCTTTCTCTTAGTTTCCTTTTCTGGTCTGATTGAGATATTTCAGAAGATTTGACTTCTTTCTTCTGTCTTCTGCTTGAGCTAGTCTATCACTGAAAATCTCTACTGTGTTTTTTATTTTACTCATTGAGTTATTCATTTCCAGGATTTCAGTTTGGTTCTTTTAATGATGTGTATCTCTTCTACCTCTTTATGGAATTTCTCATTCATATCCTGAATTTTTTTTCTAATTTCTTTGTGCTGTTTATTTGTGTTCTCTTGTATCTTAATGCACGTATTTAATATCACAGGTTCCAGTTATTTTTAAGGCATTTCATAGATTTTTGTTGGTGTTGGAATCTGTTGATGGAGGATTGCTGTGTTCCTTTGTAAGTGTCACGTGTCCTTGATTTTTCATGTTTCTAGTGTTCTTACATTGATATCTGTGCATTTGGTGTGATAGTCACTTCTTCTAATTTTTTGAATTTGCTTTTGTTAGGGAGAACTTTTTCCTCAAGATGTATGTATGGTGTTGGTTGGATAGGTTACTTTGGGTTTGATTCTGGGTGGGCACAATAGTGTAGTATGATTTATTTGGCTGTAATCAGTATCAGTGGTGTCTGTGAGTTCCTCAGTGGCTTATGTTGTGGTTGTCTGTAGATTCTGTGTTGAGGTTTTGCTGAGAATGGGGACATCAGTTGTGCTAGTCGTTGGGCCCCAGTGGTGGTGTTGGCAGGGTAAGTATGTGGATTCTTGGGCTCCCTGGTGGCATACACAGAAACTAGTGGTACTGGTCTGAGCAGGCTGATCTTGGAACCTCCAGACAGTTTTCTTGGGTTCCAGCAGTGGCAGCAGTGGGTCAGGCTGTCAGGTGGGTTTATGTGCTCTGGGTGGTGTGCACAGCATTGGTGATGGCAGTTGTGGTATTAGGTCAACCCTCAGGCCCCGAGGCAGCACATATTGGCACCAGCAGTGGCCACAGCAGACTGGATGACTCCGTCCCCAGGCCCTCAGGTGATATGAGCATGTTGGTGCCAGCAGTGGTAATGGCATCAGGCTGAAGGGGCCTGGGGACAGGAGGAGTATGCAAATACTCCTACCTCACTGACACTACCTCACTGACAGATGTGAGGTATGAGAGGATTGATCCCCAAGCCCTCAGACCATGTGCACAAGCACTGGCAGGGGTGGCACCAAGTAAAGCAGACCCATCCCCAGGGCCCCTGATGATGTGTGCAGGTACAGGCTGCAGTGGATGGTGTTGATCAATCACCAGGCTCTGATCACATGTGTTGCTGCCAGCAGGCTAGGGAAGCCCATGCCCAGGCCCCCAGATGATGCACATGGGCACTTGCAGAGTGGTTCTAGGTGGGGATATCCTGTCCTTAACATCCCCTTATGGGGTCAGTGACCAGCAGCTGGTGGCAGACAGGGTAGATCAATCTCCAGGCTCCCAGATGGCATAGAGACAGTGGCAGTGTGGGTGGGAAGGCCTGGTTTTCAGGCTCCTTAAATGCCCATGCAGTTGTGCAGTGGCCCTACGGCTAGGGGTATGGGGTGCTGTTACTGGCAGTGGCCCAAGGCAGGTGGCTCTCAGGCTCTGGGGAGCACATTCTTTGGCTCTTTTTGTCCTGGGGGCAAACTTTCCAGTGTGCTACACCACCGTTTTTCCAGGGTGGGCTAGAATGCTAGGGACTTGGCCACATTACTGAGTCTACCCAGCATTATGATGCTGCAGCCTTCTGTGTGGACATGGGGTGACATCAGCAGGGTTTCAGGGACATGGAGATGCAGGGGTTCTTGGGCCCTGGGGCAGGATGTAGTCTTGTGGGGTCTGGTGTTTCAAAATTACACCATCCTATGATTGCTTGGGTCTCAGGGGAAATGTGGGACCCAGCATGAATTTCCTGTCTGGAATGGTGCCACTGCATGGACTCTATGCAGATCCTTACACAAGTCTCAGGGTCCACAAGGGTCAAAGGGCTCTACCACAGTGGATACAGCAGAAATCTGCAATGGGAATGTGGACTGATGAAGATCTTTCACCTACCTTTTACCCACAGTGGGAAGTTTCTCCTGGCTCTGAGCCAATGCTGGCTAAGACAACCATTTCACTTTCATCTTTCTGTACCACAAAGGCTGAATTCCAGTGCTGGATTTTAGATGCCCTGTTCAATATCCGAATATCTACTCACTGTTATGGTCCTTCTTTGTAAAGTAGGCGAGTGCTAGGTAATTCAAGCCAGCCACCTAGATGGCTCCCTCCTTTTTCTTTTTTAAAATTTTTCTTTATATTTGATGATCTGGAGTTTTATTAATATATGCAAAGAAATTACTATATTTTTGTGAATCCTGCCTGGTCCCTTTGTAGTTTTTATCTGAAGGCACATATTTTTTTTCTTTAATTCTGGATTAACCATTGGGTGAAATGTACATTTCCATAATTACAAGTTTCACTGCTTAGTTACTTGCTGGATACTAGAGGAAATATGTAATTTTCTGATGGAAAAGATAAGACAATTACCCTTTAACCCAATAAGCAATGTTACTATCACCAACATGGAGACAGTCAGACATCACATGTCTTTCTTTGCTTCATGTTGCTTCTTCTCTTTACAGGGTCCTAATTTCATACTCATATTGTTAATAAGAAAGATGCTTTCCTGCGACAACTAACTGTAAAAACAGCACAACTGTGTAACCGTGCAACATAATTAACATTAAAAGAAAGTAGTTCAGTGCCTAACTAGTTATCCTCCAAAGCTGTTACATCAACTCATAAGCTTTTAAAATTTTGTTCACAAAATTTGCTCACTACTCTCTTCTCATTTTTCTACTAATTCACAGCAACAATGCAAAGAGGCAATTTGGTGGAACTTTATCCTCCAGTGATACCCAAATCATACACTATAGTTAAAAATAATTTGCTTCTTATGCAAATAAAGTATGAAGAATCATCCATAGATGTAAGAAACATGTCACCAAGTTGTTATCCCCAAGCATTTACAATATAAAAATTCCTAGAAAAAATAGTGCCACCTACATTGACAATTATTCAGTTCTTATGAAAGGCCTATTATCACCTCAGATCATTTGCATACTCTTTAATTTTACTCTTCTTTATTCTTCTAGTACACTCACAATCCTAACTGGTTAACTTCCAGGAAATTTTGAAGACTTAAACACTTTTCCTTACTCCTCACACTAAGTCTAACTCATGGTTACACATCCCTTTTAGCAGATTGCACTTTTTTACTTAAGGCATGATAATTGTTCAATATTTAAAGTTTTAAGAATTTGTAAGCCCTCTGAGAAAAGTAAGTATATATTTTATTCACTACTTCAGTCTAGTGCTTAACGAAATGCCTGGCACATGTTGGGAGCTAAACAAATATTTGATGAATACCTGAATGACTCAATAGAAAGTATTGTGAAAAATGCTGTTTTAAATTTTGTCTCCAAATTTATATGTATTTTCCAAACACTTAGTAAAGAAAAGGTGACAACTCGCTGATTCACCACCTAATTTGCAACACATTCTCATTTATATACAGTCCCAACCATTTCTTGACAGTAAGGGTGATAAGTGTCATAGCTTAGGCATAGATTACAGTTCACATAATTTCCTCATTTGATACATATTCGAATAGACTTTACCATCATATTTTCATGAACTTCAGTAAACTTTGAATTTAAAGCTATTAAACTATTATTCATTTTTATATACTGGATATTGTTGATTATTCCAACTGAGAACAATAGTTGCTAGATATTTATGGAATGGATGTCACAAAGGATGGCTCTAGTAATGGATGTAAAAAATGCTCTTCTTATTTAATCTCTCAATTCCCTGAGGGCAAAATGCTGATAATTGAAATTATTAAGAGAGTCTTATCTATAATGAAGAAGTATGAATTCCCATAATGTTCAATCAAGAAATCTCATGGGAAACATAATGAGAAGGCAGTGTGGTCCACATAGTTTGGTCCCAGGTTTGTATGTTACTCACTCTGTGGCCTTGGGAAATAATTATTTCAATGTTTTCAATTGAATGCCATCATCTAAGTGAAACATCTTAAGACTGTTGGGAGATGTTTTGGTATCACTTTTATTTTTAATTTTTAATGTTACTTCAAATTTCATCAGCAATTGAAATCAGCAAATTCATGTATTATAACCAATGAAACAACATAGCAAAAAACTTATAATTTTATTTCCACCACTACTTTCAATTCCATCCAACACTGGAAAGTGATTTTCATTCCCTGATACATATCATTACACATATTTCTCATTGCTCATGCAGACATTTACGTTATATACATATATGTGAATTTATATACATATATGTGAATATATATATATGAATTTATGCTCTGGTTTACCCATGACATTCTCAGTTTAAGCCTTTTCTCCTAGTATAATCATTAATGCAGCTCCTTTTATTCCCAAAAACATCCAGATTTGGATGATGAATTACATAGTCAATCATTTTTTTCCAATGCTTGGTTTTAATTTACTGTAACTATTAGCATAATGCTCACCCTTTGGTAAGTAACAATGGCAGATGTTGTCATTAGGATTCTCATTTCCTAAGCACCTATCAAACATTTAATAATGCAGCTATAGGGAGAGTTGTTTAGTAGTATCAGGACTTACAGTTGAATTGGTGAAATGCAAGTTATTGAAATATTTTAATTGAGATTCAGTCTTGCTTTGTTGCCCAGACTGAAGTGCAGTGGTGTGATCACAGCATACTGCAACGTCTGTCTCCAGGCTCAAGTGATCCACCTCAGCCTCTCGAGTAGCTGGGACCACAAGTGTGCACCACAACACCTGGCTAATGTTTTATTTTTTTTAATGTTTTCAAAATGGGATCTCACTTATGTTACTCAGGCTGGTTGTGAGCTCCTGACCTCAAATAAACTTCCTGGCTCAGCCTCGCAAAGTGCTGAGATTACAGGCATAAGCTACTGTGCCTGGCCTTTAATACTTCTTAATAGGTAAAATTTTATGCTTTTTATTACAAGATGAAAAAGTAATTTATATAATCTTTCATGTACTTTATAATCTTAAATTGAGGGTAGAGAGGAACCTATGTAATACTGAAGTAACAAGGTTCAGAAAAGTTAAGTGATTTATTTAAGGTTACACAGATATTTAGTGTCATTGTCTAGCTCAACTCTCTCACTGGAAATGTATACAATGTTAGCAACATAGGTTGAGACCCCTGAATTTATTATGCTATTTTAAACCAGAATATGACTAATTTAATTGGACTCATCTTGTGGTATATAAATAACTATGATTTTTTAAAAAATACTTTTTTTCTATAGAAGAAGATAGGCATTTTCAACTGAGCAGGCAAATCTAAAAGCATGAGGTATAAGGTCTCACTTGCCCAGCCAACCAGACAGTAGCATAAGCCTCTGCAGTTTTAGCGAGATTTTTTAATTGATATTCAGCATACCAGTTTTTAGCCTGTGTTTTAAAGGCAGTTATTTTTCTCTATCATCCTCTCTTCTCCACCCTCCAAATTAACACTGGATAATTTTAATGAAAGTTGGAGCGACAGAACTTTTGTAAAATAAATTGATATAGTGATGCAATAACATATTTTTTCTCTGCTAGCTTGTATTTTAAATTTTCTTAATTTAAAATTTCAACTTTGACTACCATATTTTATATGGACTGAATGTAGTAAAAAAGATAAAAAGATATTCCAAGGGCAAATATGCTGCATTGAAGTTCATAAGAGCACATTTTTAAATAATCGAAGAGAGAGATATAATCAGAGGCTTATGAGTGAAAAGCTCATTTTGTTTTGAAATAAGGCATATTTCCTCAGTAATTTTTCAGGTTTATTGTCACTGTAGTTAAGAAGATGAGCCATGCTACTGAAGGATAAATAGAAGATATATTTGAAGTTCATATAAAGAGGAAAATGAAATATGCAACCCTTGATGAAATAAAATGAAAGAAAACTGAGAGAGCAAGTATCAATATTTCAAAGATAGAGAAATAATGAGAGTATGAAAGATCCTCATGAGGAATTTTCAACAGGTTTGAAAGTTCAGGTAAGATAAGCCTTTCTAAATTTAGGTGCTCTTTGGAATCATGTTCTAATTTTTGAAGGAGCTACTTTTTTGTCTTTTGTGCAGACAAAATGAGCAAACTTCATATGAAAACCCTTGATCTTTTTGCCTTGTTACACTTGAAAATTAACTACAGTGTTCAATAAGCTCTCAAAAAGGCCCATCAGCAATATTGAACATATATATTTATTAAATAAGTATATAACATTTATAAATATGTTTTGGATTTTGAGACTTGCATTCTAGAAAATGTGTGAGTCCTAATAATCTTGCTAAAAATGATAGAAATAGTCAAAAATAATAAGTGCAAGCAAAGTTTTTAAACTTCCTTTTTATTTTTTATGTTTAAGTTTTCCCAAATGTACCTAAGAATGATATTTTCTTGAGTGGTAGTCAAAAACTTTTAAGAACATTTGTTATCATATATGAATACAAACTGTATATTTACATTTGCTGAGCATATAATGTACATTGTCTCATTTAATCCTCTAATCATTCTTTGCAAAATGAATATTAATTACTTTTTTCTTAGAAACAAGGAAATTGAAACTGGATCTAAAGCCAAGTAGTTTCACTGCTAGATCTAGATCCAGATAATCTGATTCTATATTCCATTTGTAATTATGTGATCTAGTGTATATAATGCAATCCTCCTCTATGTACAAAAGAACCAAAGTGCACATACGTTAAGCAAACAACTCCATTGTTCTCATATCCCATGTTCTTTCCAATACTGCAGAGCCTGATGACATTTTAATTTTTGTTATTTTTTACTACAGAGTGGGATCTGGATATTTACCAAAATCAATAAATAGCCAAATTTTTAAATAATTGGTTATTTATGTAACTTATCTTTTCAACATTTGAATGCATGTTTGTCTTTATAAATACACACACCCACACCCAGATATAATATATCTGTGTGTACACATATTGCATGTGTGTCTGCATATATACATATACACACAAGGTCTCTCAGTCTCTTTGCTCTGAATTATTGGCACAGAAAGAGGAAACTGGTACCCAGTTGCTGCCATCCCTTCCCATCTTTAGTCCCTGGGGTTTCCAGACTATGTAGTGTCAGTCACCGTTATTCACATGGGAGTCTGTGGTGGACACCTGGCTTAGTATGTATACTTTGTCCATATGTTACTATCCTAACTTACTTCATGTTGTTACTGGATCATTCCTAGATATGTATTCTACAGTATTCCACATAATTTTTTGGACATGGGTCTTGATTATTCATTGATTTTAACATTTTAAATAACTTTTTTGTGAGTTGCCTTTATATATTCTATGTTTATAAAGTACAATATTACAGAAAAGAGATAACCGCATATCTTTGTGAGGTGTTTACATTTTCTGTAAAACCAATCAATAGAGAATGAAATGGTATAAAACAAGGTCATTTGAATTTATGACACATATATGAAATGCATTTTGCACATATTAATAAAAAGGAATGTTGTAGTCTATATTCTGGGTAGTTGTTGGTGAACAGGAATGTCATTTCAAATAATATAGTGGGAGGAATACTCATCTAGGAATTAAACACCCCTTACTTTGAATTCTGACTTGATAAAATTAGTTGATCCTGAGTTTTAGTTATCTTACCAACAAAATGGAGATAATTATAACAACTACTTTTCTGGTTTATTGTGTGTAATATAGTAAGATATCATACATGCTAACTAAATTTTACCACATAAAGTTTACATGTAAATTGTACGTATAATAGGAAATATGCTTGCGTTTGAAGTACTGCAACTCAAATATATTCTCTGCAAATTTGCTTCTTCTGAATGCATTTTTTTTACATATAATATAATTCAGATTTGAAAGTACATAACACTGTTTGTAATTACTTATTATATTTTCCTAGATGGAAACCTTCCTACCCCTCTTTTTGTCTTTGTAATTTTTTTCTCAGAATTATAATGTTTTATCTTTTTCAAATCCTGGAAATTTCTTTTCTACAATATTACTACAGTATGGAGCACTACTATAAATGGGTATCCATAAAGTGAATAGAGGGAGTAGAAAGCATTTGTTTCTTAAAATGACCTTATTTTAAACACAATCAAAAGGAACATTTTCAGAGAGGCAAGATGATTGTCCATACTGTACAGGTAGTGAGCCACGCTTTTATAGCCTAAAATGTCAGAGCCTTCCATTATAGTTAAGAAGATTAATATATAAGAAGGTCATATGCCACTGTTCCAGTTTATGAGAATATATGATCTGTATTAACTAAATAATTGAAATTTTGGAATCTTACAAATTTCTCAGGTATAAAGGATCATCATTCAACACATTGAATATTGATAGGATATTTTAAAAACTAAGACTGCTTAAAATGTAAGTTATGGTGTATAAAGAGATTGTTTAATATTTCCAGAATTACATAAAGGAAATATATAAATCAAGGAAATATTCTTAGACTTTTATAGAAATTTAGGAGAGCATAAATATCTGAATTGTCAGAAAGTTTAGGGAAAAATAGAAAACTTTTATTTCAAGAATCATAAATGGTTTAAGTTTGGTATAAATGTGTGTTCTTTCCCTACTTTATTGCAACTTACCAAAATTCTGGCAGACTGATAGTACATTTTGGTACAGAACTTTTGGATTTGATATTTTTTTACTTGGCTCAAAAGAATCAGATAGATGGTTAGCCTGGCAATGCTGGTGGGTGTTTTACTAGAATTATCATGACCTTCTTCAGATGTGCGTTGGAAATGGTCTTCAGGGTAAATGATTACTAAGGTGAAATAGCTAGTATTAAAGTTGAGTGCCAAAAATTGAACACTTGAGCTTTATAAGACACTTAAAGAATAAATTGCAGCCAGGCGCGGTGACTCAAGCCTGTATTTCCAGCACTTTGGGAGTCTGAGGCGGGTGGATCACGAGGTCAGGAGATTGAGACCATCCTGGCTAACACAGTGAAACCCCGTCTCTACTAAAAATGCAAAAAAATTGCCGGGCGTGGTGGCGGGCTCCTGTAGTCCCAGCTACTCAAGAGGCAGGCAGGAGAATGGCGTGAACCCGGGAGGCGGAGCTTGCAGTGAGCGGAGATCGATCGTGCCACTGCACTCCAGCCTGGGGGACTGAGCGAGACTCCATCTCAAAAAAAAAAAAAAAAAAAAAAAAAAAAAGAATAAATTGCAACACATTATCTTAACCTAACAAAGTAATTGTTAATCGGTTTAATTTTAAGAAATGAGTCATGAGTCTTTGTCTATGTTGTCTTCCTCGATGTGTGTGTATCTTAAAAAAAAAAAACTGCAATAAAGATTAAGGATTTATAATGGACAGCATTTCAAGATACTTTTCATGGAACGAAACCATCTGGATAATTTTTATCTTCTAAAATTTCGTTTAAAAAAACAACAAAAAAACCTAACATGCCATTACTTCTTTTACATATTGCTTTCAATACAATTTGTATTTATTTTCAGAATTGTTAGGAACTAAATGTATTCTTTCCTTCATAAATAAGATATACGCTATAAGCACCATCGAAATGCACAAAGCCAATTAACTCTATTTCAGAGCTACAGTAAAAATGCTGCAGTTTACTTCTTACGTATAGCAATAAGAAAATATTTTTTCCTTCATCAAAGTTCAAAGTTGTATCAAAGCAGTGTTGCTTTTTTGTGGAATAGAAAAAGCACTGACCTTCATTACTGCATTTCCACATATTAGCAAAATGACCTTGGACTTGTCACTTAAACTTTATGAGTCCTGGTTTTCTTCTGTATAAAAGAGGGATACGGCCGGGCGCGGTGGCTCAAGCCTGTAATCCCAGCACTTTGGGAGGCCAAGACGGGCGGATCACAAGGTCAGGAGATCGAGACCATCCTGGCTAACATGGTGAAACCCCGTCTCTACTAAAAATACAAAAAAAAAATTAGCCGGGCGTGGTGGCGGGCGCCTGTAGTCCCAGCTACTCTGGAGGCTGAGGCAGGAGAATGGCGTAAACCCGGGAGGCGGAGCTTGCAGTGAGCTGAGATCCCACCACTGCACTCCAGCCTGGGTGACAGAGCAAGACTCCGTCTCAAAAAAAAAAAAAAAAGAGGGATACTAACTGGCCCTTTAACTACCAGATTATTGAGAATGTCAAGTGACATTAAATCACTCTTAAAAGTAAAGCCATATTGTGATTCTTATTATTGCAGCTCTCTTTGTGTTTTTTATAAGCCTTTAATAAAAAGATGTACTTTAGGTAGCCACTGAAATTATGTTACTATAGATGATAGAAAAGTTATGTATAAGAATAACTAAAATAATCATTTACAATGTTGACATCAATTCTGAATTGATATTATCGGGCAAGTCAAAAGCTTAAGAGAACATTTAAGGTTGCCTGACAAAACAGTCATTATTATATAATATAAGATGTTTTATTCATGTTAGTTGAGCAATGTTGGACAAGTTAAAAGTGACATTTAAACCAGAGTGGAGGAGTTAAGTGTGAATCAAACTTATATTTGCCAAAATAGGTACCTGGTATTCTTACAGATTTTGTGGTTAAAAATAATTTTAAAGGTTTATTCCCACTAGATGTATTTTTCTTCATGTAAGTCCCATATTTTAAAGGCTATTACTACAACAATTTTTTTGTACTGAGTTTATTTGACATTTATATTATATTATGATGAAATTTTAGAAAATCTGGAAACCCTCTATTGATGAGAAACTGTAGTTATTAGGAAAAATAGTGGAAAAATAATGAGGTTCAAAATTGAGTGACGTTTAGAAAAGACCAATAATATGAAGAAAAGGAAGAACTGCAAGATGGAAATGAATGCAACCTTTCTTTAAATTTAGATTAAGGCTAAAAAAACCTGAGTATCTTAACTGACTGTAAATCTAAAGCTATGAAGCAGAGCAAATTTTAGATTTGGAAATAATATTGCTGAAAGATTTGTTGGAAATATGCTTCTTCAGTTATTTAAAGTCTAAGAGTGGGTTTGTTTCAGGTAAATGAATCTAAAAGATTTCCTTTACTAAATTCTAAAAGAAGAAAACAAAAGAAAAGAAGAAATTCCTGGAGGAAATTTAGGTATCCAGTTTAGATAGTGTGAATATGATGGATATTAAAACACTATTGACCTAGGAGTCAGTAACTCTATGGAACAAAATGAATTATACTTTCACATCCTTACAACTTCAGTTCCTTTGAAGGAAAAAGAAAATCAGTGTAAAGGTTTTGTTTGATTAAAAATGCATACTTTACGTGTCCTTTCAAAATTTGACTTATTTTCAAGTATCTTTGTTCAAAATAGTTTCATTGTAGGGGGAGGGGATTAGCAAACTGATGCTTCCTTTCTCATGCTCAATACATATTTATTGGTGTTTCATGATTATATTGACAGAGTAAATGCAAACCATAATATCCTAAACAACTGGTCCTTTTGCCTTGCTTGTAATGGGCTTAAAAAATGAGTTTAATATGCATAATACCATTAATCATCTTTATTTAGCTTTGTATCTGTTACTCTTGACTAGAGAAGAAGTAAATGCAACATATACAAACTACATATTTTTTCTTCTGTTCTACAGACATTTAACAAATAAGGTATATTTTCAATTAATATAAAATCATTTCTTTGGAGTCCTAAAATACATGTTTAAATGTTTTTCTTGCCATTTGAAGTTTATAATTTAAGAAAATTAACTACCTCTTATTTTAATCATCTGTAAAATGGGGCTAGTGACCTACCTCATAAAGTTATTGCAAATTTTAAACCAAAAGCAGCTTATAAAATGCTGTTGTACCCATTGTATATAGTGACATAAATGCTAGTTGTTATCATAATATTGCTGTTACATGGGTACATAAAAAATTGTACATGACAAACGCAAAGAATAAGAAGGAAAACCAGTCTAACATAGATAGAATCCTTCTGTTCTGATACCTTGATTTAACGAGATTATGTCAGCCTAACTCCAGCAAAAGAAGAAAATAAAGGCATAGATAGGGAGAACTGTGTGGACATACCTTAGAACAACTGAAACAAGAACCTTAGTTTATTGGTATTCAATAAAAAAGTACTAGTGACCTGAGAACACCATCCGGGAAGGCTCAGCAAAAAGGTTCCCACTCATCTCTCCTGTCTATGAACATCTGCTTACTATGTTTAGCAGTTAATCTAAACTTCAGCCTCTTCAAGAAAGCACACACACACACCCCTCCTCGCAGCCCCTTAAATCTCAGTATCCAAAGTTCTGTTTGTGACAGGAAACATGGAAAGCAGTTTGAGTGTGTTCTCTTTCTTTTTAGGTGGGAAAAGAAACTTCAGGGATTCCCTTGTTGGCACAGCCATGCTCTGCATTTGGAACCGAAGGGTGGCAGAACATGTTCTGCAAAATATGCAACTTTGATATAAGGATTACTTTGACCTAAAGGCACTTGAAAAAGATCAAATGCAAGAAGGGCATTCTAATCCCTCCTTTCTTCCTGAAAACTGGAGATAAAAACTCTCATGTGAAAGATGCTTTCGCTGTACCAGAATAAAGGAAACATTCTTTCCTGGGGAGTCATCTACGAGAGAATCTGTAAACATAGTGTTAATCTTTTTCTTCCTTTAGTGTCCCAAGATCATGCAATTACTTTTACACAACTGTCTCTCTTTGTCCAAACTAATATAAAACCTTTAGGTTTTGTCACTTCTTTGAATTTTTATTTCCTTATGAGTCTTTCCATATGATATGGCTTGGGTCTGTGTCCCCACCTGAATCTCATATCAAATTGCAATCCCCAGTGTTGGAAGAGGGGCCTGGTAGGAGGTGATTGGATCATAGATTTCCCCCTTGCTATTCTTGTAATATTGAGTGAGTTCTCACAAGATCTGGTTATCTATAAAAGTGTGTAGCACTTCCCCCTTCTCTCTCTCTCCCTCCTGCTCCAGCCATGTAAGAGGTGCCTCCTTCCTCTGCACCTTCCGCCATGACTGTAAGTTTCCTGAGGCTTCCTGAGGCATGCTTCCTGTACAGCATGCAGAACTGTGAGCCAATGAAAACTCTTTTCTTTATAAATTATGTAGTGTCAGGTAGTTCCTTATAACAATGCAAGAACAGACTAATGCATTTTATCACATAATACTCACATTAAAATGTGTGCTTTTCTCATGTTACTCTAGCTTATGTCAATTTAATTCTCAAGCCCAGTCAAGTAAAGTTTTGCCTCCCCTATAGAACAAGTGGAAAACTAGTTGCTGTACATTGTAATAATGTTACAGAAATAGTACCGACAGAGAGTATGGTTAGTGTGTTGTAGGGCTTACCTGAACTCGCATGAGCTGAATTCTGACAAGATGATGTCCTATTTAAGTTAATGAACTTTGAGCAGTAGGATCTTGCCTCATCAGTAAAATAGTACATTTTTCCAAATAATCTCAATGTCTCATTTAAAGGGTCTTGTGATTTTGTGACGATACCAATACAATTTGATGAAAGCTGCTTATTATGTCCTCAGAAATGAGAACAGTAATTTACATTTCAGCCTGTGCTATATAAACCAAAATAGATGTGCAGTGGCTTCTATCACTATCTATTTCTTTTCTCTCAGAGAACCCGTGTAACATGTAACTTTGGTGGCTAAGCACATGGCCTTCCTTTTTCTGGTTCACTATTGTGCCTCTTGATTCTTTTGCCTCATGTAACCTGTACTGTATTGCTTGGTTCTTATTTCACTAAAATGACTTTAAAATCT
>NW_012122487.1:12483533-12546708 GCF_000951035.1 Colobus angolensis palliatus
AGGTCCTTTACATCCCTTGTAAGTTGGATTCCTAGGTATTTTATTCTCTTTGAAGCAATTGTGAATGGAAGTTCATTCATGATTTGGCTCTCTGTTTGACAAGACAAATTTATTATCTTATACTTTGTATAAGATAGAAGTACATCATTGAACTAAAACCAAGGTGTTGGCAAGCCTATGCTCTTTTCTGGAATCTCGAGGGTAAAATCTGTTTCTTTTCCTCTTCCACTTTCTAGAGGCCGCTTTCCATCCCCTTTCCTTGGTAATGGACTCCTTACTCCATCATCAAAGCCAGCAGTGTCGGGCCTCATTTTTCTTACACAACATCTCTATCATTCTTTTTCTAATTTCTTCTTCCACAGATAAGGACCTTTGTAATTTCATTTGGCCCACTGGATCTTCAAAAATAATATGAATATTATTAGGTCAGATGATTAACAACCTTAATGCTATGTGAAACCTTAATTTCCCTTTCTATATAACTTCACGTATCTGCAGGTTTTTGTAGATTAGCGTGTGACATCTTTGGGGTAGCATTACTCTGGCTATCACAGGGAGGAAATAAGTATAATTCATAGGGTAAATAAAATATGCTGATTTATCTGTTAAAATAGATCATAAGAGCAAATATGTAAGCCAAAAGACTAGTTACTATGAAACTCATATTTTTATGTCTACTAGCCAGACTGTAGTCAACCAGAAGGCAGTGTTGCATATTTCTTTCTTTTAAATCTGAGTTAGGATCAGAGTTATCTTGTTTTAAACTATAGTCTTTCCCCCTGTGTTCTAGGGAAAGCTTCATAAACTTAATATTTTAAATACATTATTTTAAAATGGTATATTTTATTTTGTCCTGCAGCTGACTTTGGAAAAAGTATTAGAATACTTGAGGAGAGAAAAAATATTTTTCATAGGAAAATATATTTACATGATGTAATAAATTTACTTACTATTACACTTAGAGTAAAATCCAAACACCTTATTCTTGTCTCTGGCCCTAGAAGTTCTCACTCCTGTCTACCCCTTTCTTCTCTTCTTTCCCCTTGTTTGCTTAACTTCACTCACAGAAACCTTCCTACTTTTACTGAAACACATTGAGATTGTTCTTTTCATATCATTGAGTCTAAAGCTTCCCCACCCCAACCCAGACCAGTTGCTCCTTTTCAAATGACCTTGGCTTTTTAAAAAATGTTTTTCTTCCAAGCACGTATCACTGATATGTCTTATTTGTATAAACATATTATTTAAATAGTCTTTTCCTCTACCCTTAAAGGTAAGCACTATCAGCACTGCTATGTCCCCAGTGCTTAGAACAATGCCTAGCACACAGTACATGCATAAAATAAATGTTAATGAATGAATGAAGTAATACAAGAGTTCCCAAATATTTGATCATTATAAGTGACTCAGAAGTAGTTTGCAGTTGTTAAAGGTTTAATGGGGTTTAGAGCACTCCCTGACAAATATTTGGTACCATTTTCACCTGAATTTTCTCCAAAGAATAAATGCTATAATTAGAGCTCTCACTCCAGGATTTACTATTATATGAATTTGGGTTAAGTTACTTAAACTCATTAAACCACAATTTTCTCATTAGAATAATGATGATAGTAAAAATAGTCATAAGCATAATATAGCAACGATTTAATGGAAGGATATATATCTTATGTGTATGTACACACACACACATACACACACACATATGTATGTCACTTGGAAGAGTGTATATAATTAAGTAAATCTTCTATTGATTTTAATTGCCTTATTTTCTTCCATTCCAAGAGGAGGAAGTTGGAAGAAATATGATCTTTCTTATAACCATGAACAGGAAACAGGAAGTCAATGAAACAGTGGAATAAGGTCAATGAAAAACAAGGAAAAGTAGGAAACCTCTCAGGCCCTCGTTAAAGTGTACATTTCTTTATTACTGTAAAATGTACCCTAAGATCTAATTGGGTGTAGGCAAGGGCAAACACAAAGTTCATCGAACGAATTAGTGCCACAGAGTTTCCAAGGGACCTAGACTGAGCTAGATCCAAATACTGAACTGCTGAATATGAAACTCAATACATATGCTTCATAAACTGTAAAGTATTAGACAAATTCTAGTTTTTGTTCCTTAAGCACACGCCTGTGACCACTTTACTTCAGCACCTTTATATAGTGTGGCCTCTAATAAGTAAAATGTTTTAAGATGTTCACTAGCTATTCTGCCTTATTTCCCCAAATTCATTTTTGACGTGTACTGAATAAAAATTTTAAATGTAACATGACAATATTCATTAAATTTCTATGAACTACTCATTCATAAATATTCTCCATTTCTGGGTAGCCAGGCAACTTTTGATTTTGTTTTGTTTTAAACAAAAGATAATGAGTGACTTTATTAAATGACAGGAATTGTGTGTCAGAGCAATCATGCTGCTTCACACTTCTAAGTTCAAATTCCCAAATCAAAGTGGTAAAGATGTTACTGATATATTCCACTTAATAATGAACCAACTAGTGAACTAGGATTCGAATTTGGAAAGCTTGCTTAAAATGTTGCACAACAATATGTTCAGTTGCATAGAACGTAATCTGGGGTTCTATTGCATGTGTCCTACTTAAGAGCTGATGAGAAGATGTAAATTATACATTTTGCCTTGCTCTGGCTTGCCTCCAATAATTATATCCTCAATAAGATACAAAATGACTGTTTTTATGTTTTGGAAATATGCAAATTAAATGAAAGGTAAAGCCAAGATATGAAAAGATATAAAATTAGTCTTAGTACTTAAAAAATTTTAGTTTTCATAATTCTTCAAGGATAATCAAAATATGGAGCAAATAAATAGGAACTGTTTATTTTGATGGCTCAGTTATAAATGAGGTAGGAAAAATATCCCAGTAGCCAAGCAGCCAAGGTTAATTTCAAATATATCTAGTTAATTTTCTTTTTCATATCTTGAAAAAATAGTGGTTTTATGGTTATGAATAGAAATATTATGTTCAGAAAATATATAAAACTCCTTACAATTCAATAGCTTGTAACAACAGCATAAACAAAAGACATTTAAAAATAAATTAAGCAGCACAGCAAAATCTATAAAACACGTAGGAATCAATTTAACAAGAAACAACAAGCACTATATATATGCCAAAAACCATGAAACTTTACAAAAGGGAAAGAAGAATACCTGAATACATTGTTAAATCTACCATGTCTCTGAAAGGGAAGAATTAATATTTTACATATTTAAGTCTTCTGTACCTTCAGTTAATTGATAGGAAGTATAATTTCAAGAATGTGTCCAAATTGTTTGTTAATGTAAATTGATTCTGATATTCAGGTGAAACAAATAAATATACAAGAATAAAAGAATAGCCAAAAAAGAAAAGAGCAAAGCAGAATTTGAAAAAGCAAACAGAATTTTGAAAAATAAAAGAATAGCCAAAAAAAAATAAATAAAATAAAAAAAGAGCAAAGCAGAATTTGAAAAAAAAAAAAAAAAGAGCAAAGCAGAATTTGAAGAAGCAAACTGGTGGAAATACACTACACCAAATGTCCACATATTATTTCAAAATTACAGTAAATATTTACAAATAAATCAGAACTTATGAAAGCATCAAGAAACAAACACATATTTCTATAGGAATTTAGTGATTAACCGTGGTAGGGAACAGATTGGTTACTTTCACAAATGATATTGGGGAAACTATGTATCTGGAAAATAGTTTAAAATTAGGATTTTGTTTTACACCGTTAAACAACTTCAACTGGGTATGCGGACTAAAGAAAAATTTAAAACCACGGAAGTACTGGAACAAAAAAAAATATATTTTTTCCAAATATGTGTTAGAAAATCTTTCTTTCTTTTTCTTTTTTTTATTATTTTATTTTATTTTATTCTTTTTTTTTTTATTTTTTGTGAGACGGAATCTTGCTCTGCCGCCCAGGCTGGAGTGCAGTGGCGAGATTTCGGCTCACTGCAACTCCTCCTCCCGGGTTCACGTCATTCTCCTGAGTATCTGGGACTACGGGTGCCCGCCACCACGCCCGTCTAATTTTTTTGTATTTTTAGTAGAGACGGGGTTTCACCGTGTTAGCCAGGATGATCTTGATCTCCTGACCTCGTAATCCATCCGCCTCGGCCTCCCAAAGTGCTGGGATTACAGGCGTGAGCCACCGAGACCGGACCAGAAGATCTTTCTAAGGCATCAATGAAAGGTAGAAACCATAGTGGCAAAGATAATTTTGGCAAAAATCAAAACCGAAACAAAAATAAGAAACTTCTATATAGTTCTATATAGTAAAAGACTCTCACAAATAAAACTCGAAAGTGCATTAGTTTATATTAATCTTGAAGCAAACACCGAGTCACAGTTGATGATGGCGTGTTTAGACCCCAGGCTGGAGACAATGTGAAGAGAGAATATAGAAAGTGGGAAGAGTCAATACTTTCAAGTAAATAGTTACAGGATAATTTCTGCCAGCCTGCTGGAAAGCCTTCCAGTCAAAGTCACATCTACAGGACTGGCAATGCTCACTGGAATGAACCTGCCTTCACATTTCCTGCTGCTCAGCCATTGGCTAGGAGTAGCGCTTGAAAAGCATCCTATGGGAGCAAATGTGGCAGTAGATCCACAGAAGCAATGCAGGGGCTAAGAGTAGTCAATATGGCGCCCCACAGAGAATATCTGAGTGACATATTTTCATTTTCATCTCAAAAGACCAAAAAATAAAAAATAAAAAGACAACTATAGATCATTAAGAAGCTAACCCAGTTGCAATGGGTAAGAATATAAGCAAATCTATATGTAAAACACGTTCATGTCATTTAAAAATCCATGAAAATATACTTAATTTTTTTCATCCAAGAACGATAAATTCAAGTGTCAGTTAAGTACAAATGTTTACCTCTCAGACTAACAAAAACATTAAAAGATTTAAATTTGTCAATGTCATTTGTGGACAGTAAGCAATTTTGAAGGGCAATTCTAAAAATTAATCTTACAATTCTTTTTACTGCAAAAGTTTTCTAGTGTAACATTTATAATAGTTAGAATATTTAAGATTTCCTGAAAATCCAGCACTACAAGAATGGCTAGGTAAAGTATTGGGAAAATAAACTCAGTCTGCCACATTTCCCCCATCAATAAAAGAGCTACAATATTAATTCTCACATCATAGACTTTTTGTGAGGATTTATGTATTATATTTAAAGTGTTCAGAATGTTACCCAGCATATAGTATATGACCAATATTTGGTAGCATTCATTAACATGATGGAATATTGTACAATTTTAAAAATCTGAGCTAATTAGCATGTAGTACTTAAAAAGAGGAAATCCTTGATTTTTATTGCCTGAATAAACTAGTTCCAGAGAAATACTAATATGATATTTTAGTATAATCAAAAATTTAAGAGTGTTTGATTATATGTGCATACGTAAAGAAAAATATCTAAATAGCTATTCTATAAACTTTTAACAGTGACTCATTCTAGGGGATGAGAAGGTACTAGAGGCTAGGATTTTAATTATTTTACTCAATAAAGTTCAGTATTTGGAGCTGTTTGTCTGCATTAAAAAACACATTTTTATAATTTGATGAAATTAAGAAAAATGGTAAAATTAGAAAAATTACAGATAATATAGGACTACATGAAATATAATACATGTTCACTTAAGGAACATGCCAAATCTATAAATGGGTTCTGAAACTGAAAATTTCATTTAAAAATAGGTTAACTATAGCCTAAATATAATTTATCCAGCATTTTATTCGTTCTTTTGAAGGGAATCTATATTTGGTTTTTGTTTTATATTTTCTCCCCTAGGCTTAAAAATTTTAGGCATTCTATATATCTAGATCAATATAAGAATGAAAAAAGTAAGTCTAAATAAGAATTAGTGAGGTAGTTCAAAGTTAAAAGATGAATATAAATTCTGTCATCAAAAGTTTTAGCAGTATCACCACACTATACTTGGCATATGTTGTGTGTGTGTGCTTGTGCTAGGCTTACCAGTTTTACAAAAAAATGATTAATGTAGAAACCAAATAGTCCCTCTCTTAATTTGAGAAATTCTCCTTCAAGTCATTTGCTTTAAATGTATTAAGCTGATAATAGCTCCTTGCATTATGATCAATTTTGTTGTGTATACAATTTGAACTGGGAACATAATAATATTACATTTATTTGGAAACCATAATTAAAACATGAACCATTTATGACCCAAACTCAACCAACAAGCGTACTACTTTCACAGGAATTTTGTAATTGGAAATTGTGGCAGAATCTCTCTTCTAGTTGCTAAGCCTTAACTGTATGAATCAAACCTGAATCCGGCCATGTTCCAATGTCTCATAGATACCCTGGTTTGAGTGGGATATAATGAAACCAGTTTTTTTTTTTTTTTTTCTTTTGTGAGAAAAAGATAAGGGACAGAGATTTTAATGATACCCAAGTTCCTGGTTTGTTTCAGCTGAAATTTCTCCTATGTTCTTTCATCTGCTTTGTTTATGAGTCAACAAATCTACCTCTTTTCTGTAAACAATTTTGAGTTGTATTTCTGTTGTTTGCAATCAAATGGTCATATACTGCATAGACAGGTGTGAATAGAGAAACTTACATATAATTACAAGCAGTCCTTGAAACTTATTATGGAATTCAGAATATGAGTCACAGTCATAACAGTGATTACTCTGTCTCTAGTTTTTTTTTTTCTCTCTGCAAAATAATATTATTGCCCAATATAAGAAAGAAACTAACATTCTTGACATCTCTCATCTCTCTCCAATATTGGACTGCTATTTTATTTTATTTTTTTTAAACGGAGTCTCGCTCTGTCGCCCAGGCTGGAGTGCAGTGGCATGATGTCGGCTCACTAATTTTTTTATTTTTAATATTGTATTTTTGTATTTTTAGTAGAGATGGGGTTTCACCGTGTTAGCCATGATGGTGTCGATCTCCTGACCTTGTGATCCGCCCGCCTCAGCCTCCTGAAGTGCTGGGATTACAGGCATGAGCCACCGCGCCCGGCCTGGACTGCTATTCTTATGGTTACCCTTGACTATGATGCTTATACTGAACTGATTGTTTTTTCAGCCATATAATCACATTTCTTTAGCTGTGTTTTGTATTAGAAATTAGTCTCTCAGAGGAGAAGGAAAGAAGTAGTTAGGCATATACAGAGGGGGAAAGGAGGAGAAAGTGTTGAGAATAGCACAACTCTTAATCCTTCAGAAAACAGATTGGGAGCTATAGGGCTGCTTGCTCTTTTATCAACGTTCAATATATAGACCAAAACAAAGAAGCAAACAGAAACCACTCAGGTGAGTTAAAAACCTTTTGCATGCTGTTCTCATAAGTTATTAGTTAAATTGTCAGCCAAACTGTCGTTCACGTTTATCTTTAGTTTTCAATGTTAATGAAAAGAAACTTTGTCCAGGAGTTGCAGTGTCCTTTGAGTTTCAGAAAATCCAAGAAAAAACAAAGGCAAATTCTTACTGGTAAGAAATATGTAAGTTCCATTGATCTCATGGAACCAAAGGATGCCAAGGGAACATGCAATGTAAAATATCTCTTTCATCATAATTTGACAGATGAATATAAAGTATTTAAATAATCTCCTTTAATATGCAAAAATAAAGTGCCTTTAATGCCCATTGTTATTTGAAAAATTAGCTTCTGAAAGGAAACAAGAATGAATTTTTATTAACTATGCCTTAGTGCAAGATAATTTGCTCCTTTCTATGCCCAAGTGAATGAAGGATTCTGAAGTTACTTGCATGCCTACATGCCTTTATATTCTCAGATTTCAATATTAAAACTCTACTAGTGTTATTCACAGTTACCATTTTTATAGTTTTTGTTTTGTTCTGTTTTGTTTTGTTTTCTGGAGACAAAGTCTCACTCTGTCGCCTATGCTGGAGTGCAGTGGCACCATCTCAGCTCACTGCAACCTCCACCTCCCAAGCTCAAGAGATTCTCCTGCCTCAGCCTCCCAAGTAGGTGGGATTACAGGCATGTGACACCATGCCTAGCTAATTCTTGTATTATTAGTAGAGATGGGGTTTCACCATGTTGGCCAGGCTGTTCTTGAACTCCTGACCTCAGGTGATCCACCTGCCTCGGCCTCCCAAAGTGCTGGGATTACAGGTGTGAGCCACTGCTTCGGGCCTATAGTTACTTTTATTTGTAAGTTGGGGAAGACAATTCAAGTACTGTTAGCAACAGGAAATAAAAGTTGACCTGAAGTTGACATTTTTTTTTCCTGAAATAACTGAATTGAAAGAAGGTCTTTGGGTAATTCCAGTACTGTTGCCGTACTCAGTTTTTGCATAATGGAAAAAGAGATTTGAACAGTATATTCTTAAAGTTCCTTTTTAACTTCAAAATATTATGAAGTGATGATTCAAGATATACAATTTAGCAACTGAATAATAATTGCTTCCATATTATTTAGAATGAACACACATCAGTTGATCTTCTTTTGAAAGTGTAATTGCTTTAAGTGCCTTTATCTTTCTATTATTTTCTTAATGTAGATTCATGAAGCTGCTCTGACATAAACCTAACAAGTGACCTTAAATTAGTGGAGTAAGCGGATCATTTGTGAAATCAAATTGGTAACCGAAATGCTTCTTCCTCACGATCTTATGCAATCTTTATTTTTCCTTTTGCTTTCTTAGCTTTTTAACATAATTCATAGATTTATAAGAAATATATATGTGTATGTGTGTGTATATATATATGTGTGTGTAAAGTAATAAAATGAATAATGAAAATGTGCACGCTGCTTTAACAAAGGAAGGGCTTCTACTTTTATTGATGCCTTCTATTGAGGAGGCTTTAAAGTAGGGTTCAAACTGGAGCCTGGTTAACTATATTCACTTTAAGCATGACTCACTGATTCTACTCTGTTCTCTGTTTTCTCTTGTTCCTTTGCATGCATGTTTAATATATCTGCAAATTAACATTTTAAATTCCATTCATCTTAATATATTTTGCATTTTCCTCATCTTTTTCATATTCATATTATAAAATAAATTTAATAACAATTCAGTTATATCTCGATATTAGAATTTTGAAAATGATTTCAGTTTAAGTGATGAACACTTTTGGCTATAGGCATAAGAAAGTTCAACCAACTGTGCCCTACAATGATAAAGACTTAGTTTCTACATAGAACAAGAAGTGAGGGGTCTGGCAGTCTAGGGTTGCCACAGTGATGATAGCAGGCACCTGGATGTCATTTACCTTTTTTACCTATCATCCTTTTCTGTGACTTTCAAGGCATAGTGTCAAGGTTCCTGACTGGGAGCTAGAGTTGAAAAGGCCAAAGAGAGCATAAAAAATGAATATGTTCTTTCGTCAAAAATTCCCAGAAAGCCCCACTAGGTGACTCTTGAATTTAATTGGTAGAATTGTTTGCCATGGGCAACAATCAATAAGGGTGTTTGGAAGATGACCAATTTTATCTAGGCCTATTTCCTACCACCAATGCCCTCAGATGAATATGAAAGAATATGAGAATTGGGTAGGCAATTAGAAGCATATACTGCAACCCTATTGTCAGTGCCAAGGAAACTGTATATCTTATTCTCAAAGAAGGACTCCAAATACAAATCGACTGGTCATGAGTCACTGAAAGGGCAGATTCTCTCACACTGGTTGTTAAGTTTTCATTTGTGATTTAACTTTCCTTAATGTGCACAATGATGCTCTTCTCTACTTCCTCTTTTGGGACATGGGTTTATGGTGAATACAGAGGGCTGAATTTATAGAAATGGTGAAAAATATATAAAATATAAAAATGGGATGAATTATACATAGACTTTTTGATAAAACTTACCACTTTGAGCTGTGTTTGTTTGCTTTGTGACGGTAGCTGGCCTTGTAGAGTTTGTAAACATTTCCCAGGATTCTACCAGTGAGATATAGTTGTCACAAAAACTTGGTGACATAATAAGAGTTTTTATTAACCATGCCTTACAGGTGAGGAAACTGATATTAGAGAGGTTAAGTAACTCACACAAGATGATAGTCATTATAGAGCATGAAAGTTACAAAATTTCTTATAAATGAACTTAAGAATTCACTAAGGATTTAAGATTTCATTTGAGAAATTATGAGTCCCTGTTATAATTGAAGGAATAAATACTGCAAGTGTTCATAGTGTGAACAGAAAAGGAGTTATGTTTTAAGTGCAATGTAGGATTGAGAAATAGGCCATTATGAAAAGTAAGCAAATAACCATTACAGAGGTCTGATGTCTCTCGGTATCTGATGTGTTATTAAGAAATGCAAGCAACTATGTGGATAAACTATAAACAGTTTAATAATGAATAATTTCTACCAATTTAATAATAAATAAAGAATAATTGCAATAAAAGTCTGGGCTACAATCCTTTTGTTTTTTGAAGCTTGTTGATTGAAGCTAGATATCCATTTCTCATTTCATTAAAAACCCCAGCGATTTGGAAATAATTATAAAAATCATAAGAAAAAAATAATGTTGAGCCTTTATTATGAATCAGGATGGGAACCGGGTCTTCTTGAGGACAAAGTCCTTATTTTTAATCTTCATAACAACCCTACATAGTAAATAAACATTGTTATTAGGGTGAAAAGGCTGAAAGTTGTGAGATAAATTCATTTCTTTAAAGGCAGGATTAGTATTCTGCCTCACATCTATTAAAAATCATTCTTTGAGTTTTTTATATTTTGCTTTGCAGGCTTCCTATGATGTTTTTGCTTTCACTAAAATACAGGTATCATCATCATCCTTATCATTTTCTCTTCTTCCTTGGCTCCTTTTCTTCCAAGTCTCTGAGTAAACTGAAACAACCTTGTCAACTACTTAAACATGCTGTTATAGAAGCCTACCTGTTTTAAATTGTCCCTTCTAAACATTTCTATAGATTTTCTGCAAACTTTTTTTTTCTTTCTGCTTCACAGTTGCTTTTCTTTATTGGCTTCTTTCCAAATATCTATCGTGAATATGAAAGAAACAAGTTCTTCAAAAGTTCATTTTCAGCACAGAAATGTGTGGCATGGCCTAGAATCAACTCACTCCTCTCATCCTCCACAGTTTGCTTGTACTTATCCCATAATGCATTTTTCACAGAATGATATGCTTACAGTTCTGCAATATAAAAACACCTGTTTGAGGCAGAGACCATTTAGTTGGAAGATACAGAAATCACTCATCCAAGTTCAAATTTATTAGGTGAGCACAGCTTTCTTCAAATTCACATTGACAAGACAGATTTTTGCCAGCCTTTTTATAAGGTTAAATGAGGTAAAGAAAGAGAGTCAGGGGCTGAGACAGAGCTCTCAATAACTGCATGGACTCTTCTCTCCCCATCTCCCAGGTGCTTTCTTCCTCTTCCTTGTTTCAGTTATTTTTTTTTTTCTATGAATACATGGCTGAGTAGGTTTGCCTGCTCCAAATCCACAAAACGTCAGAGTTCCACAACACATGCCCTTTAGACTATGTTTTTTTGATCCCTTTAATCAAATCCTCAGAACAAAAAATGTAAAAAATAAGAAGATGTTCTGTTTTCCCATAGATCAGTTTTCCCCTCTTGGATAATCAGCTGTGACCACATTTAGGTGGTGCCAATAGAGTTCATTAGCGGGAAATGCTGGTGAAGAGTAATTTCTCCAATAGAATCCCTATATTGGGAAATACTGGTGAGGAGTAGTTTTAACACAGAGGTGTGGTTTTGACAGACCCTCCAAATGTTAGCTACTCTGAACACTTAAAAAAGAGTAGCAATGAAAGAGGAAATGTCTGGCAAGGGAAACTGAGCAATATAGTTCGTCCGTATTCTTTATCACAGCAAAAATTTGTTCTCATATGCTGCCTATCATTCATCATTTCTTTATATGTCATATTCCTAGCAACAATCCTGTGAGTTAGATATTATTACTATTCTCATTTTTATAGAGAAAGAAACAGGAAAGTTTATTATGCCCATTATATGGAGAAGAAAAGTTATTCAGAAGGAAAGTTAAGAAAATATACTCTCACAGAGACCAAATTATTTACCAACAGTTAAACATCTGGCAAATGGAACAAGGATTTGAACCTAGGCAGTATGGCTCCTTAGTCACACATATAAACATTATATTTCATTGCCTTCCATAATTGTTTTTAAGGAAAGTAATTCTTACTAAAATTGTACTTACAATTAAAGTGAATTATCTTCTGCTGATTCACCTGCAAAATGGGAGCAAGAAACTCAGATTTGCCAGATAATAGGCAGGTCGTGGAACAGATTTCTGTTGATATTATTCAATCTCAAAATATTTGGTTTACTATTTTGGCATTTTATTGTAAGATCTTTGTATGTAGAACTTAAAATATGGGGATGTAATATCAGGCAGAAAGATAGAAAGAATTACAAGCAAAAACTGTGAAACTATATTTTTCAGAGACCTGAGGTTGATGGTGACTGAAAGCCACTTGAGTCTGATGGCTCTCTGGTGGTCTATATGATACATGCTAGTGGTTTCTTTCTTGTTAGTCCTGGACAAATGTTCAAACCACTAAAACCACTTAGGAAATTGGCACTTGTAATAGGAAAAGTCAGTTCCTTATCTTGGGAATCCTTTACCATGGAGAAGAACTATCTCAAAAAGCTACGTCCACTGAAAACTTCAAAAGGGGAAAAAATAACCCACAAAATTCCTTTGCTAAAGCATCATCTTCCTTAAGAAATTTGTTATTGTCATTTACCTTGTATTTGTTTAGAAACTATCTCATAGGAGCATATTTTTATAATTAGAATTCTACTGACTGTAGTTTATCAAAAATAAGCTAGAAATCAAGCTGTTATCACATTGATATAAGAAAATTTATCCATTATGTAATCAGTATTTTGCTACGGGTTGATTGGTTCTCATTCTGTGCTTTAAAATCATTAGCTTTAGTTCAAAAAATATAGAGTGATTCATAGAAATTATGTGATAGTTCTTCATATATCCTAATAAAATCTCATAAGACGCAATCAATAGGTTGCAACCTCCATAACAAGATTTAAGAGCACTAAGCAATAACATGATTTTTTTTTAAGAAACCCACATTTAAATGTGTTCCATCATTTATGTACTCAGTATTAAGTGATTCCTCTTATATTTTAAAATTCTCTTCTCAGTTTGGATTGTTAAAAACCTGAAATTTTAGTGGGCCACTCAATTTGAAACAAATTACCTTATAAATTTTGAAGGTTATTCCAGTAGCACAATTCTGATTAATTTAAGTAAATTTAGAAAAATAATATGCATGTAAAAAACATTCAAAGTCCACATATTTGAACTTTCTTAAACTATTTTATTTCTGGAACTACTTAGTTATCATTTTGTTCCTTTTAGGACTGAAAACACTTTTTGTGAAAAGAGACATCATGTACAAAGCTAATCTTTACAATTTTTATTATAGAAGGAAGATCTGAAGATACTTAAAAAATATACAAAGACTTTCTTCCAAATTTAATTTTGTGAAACTTTTCAAATGAGGTGAAACACTCATTTTTCCATCTCTTGCTGTGTAATACACACAGTAGGGTTGAAAGTACAGTGAAAAATAGAGAAAGTATTATGCAAGTAGGCTTATTGCAAACATTTGCATATAGTAATTAATTTAAACTCTCATAAATTCTATATAACTTCTACTGGAAACAATGTGAATATTTTAGAATAAAAACACCAACTCTCAGAAGGTATGACAAATAAAATTTAAACTTGTATCTATTTAAAACATAATTCTGATAATGAAATCATTTTCCTTTAGAAAATACAGACACACAAAGTTTAATATAGCTCTAGATATTGTAGTACAGACTGTCTTTTTCTTTGCATATATAGTGATGAATGGATACACACACACACACCTGTTGCATTTTAATTAACATTATAAGGGAACATATTTCAGTCTTTAAATAATTTTGCGAAATGCATTTAACCAACTGCAATTTTCTGCAGTATGAATTCAACTATTCAGAAACACTTTGATATCTGGACCCACAAATTTTCATTGCTCTTCTTACTCACTAAGTAAGACCTTCTACAAAAAGGAGAAACCCTGTTTCCTTTGTTTTAACATGCACCAATGCTGCATATTTCTGGTACTGCATTGTGCTCCTGCTCTAGGGATTTGTGGAAATTTGAACTTGAGAGTGATGATTTAGAGTATCTGGCAGAAGAAATGTGTAAGCAGCAAAGTATTCAAAATGTTACCTGGCTGCTTCTAACAACTTATGCTAAAATGTGTGAGCAAATAAATCATCTAAATCTGGAACTTATATTTAAAAGGGAAATAGAGTGTTCACGTTTGGAAACTTTGTAGCCTGGGCATATGGTGGGAAAGAAACGCCTGTTTTTAGTGAAGGAATTCAAGCTAGCTGCATAAGTAAAAAGGAGCCTAGTGCTAATATCTAAGACAATGGGGAAAATGCCTCAAAGGCATTTCAGAGATATTCATGACAGACCACCCATCACAGACCCAGAAGTCTAGAAGGAAAAAGTGGTTTTCTGTGCCAGGCCTAGGGCCCTGCCACTCTGTGCAGCCTCCAGACACTGTTCCCTGTGTCCCAGCCACTCCAGCTCTAGCCATTCCTCAAATGGACCCAGGTACAGTCTGATCACTGCTTCAGAGGCTGCAAGGCATAAGCCTTGGCAGCTTCCATATGGTGTTAAGCCTGTGGGTGCACAGAGTGCACGAGTTGTGGGTTAGGAGCCTCCACCTAGATTTCAGATGTATGGAAAGGCCTGGATGCCCAGGCAGAAGCCTGCTGCAGGAGTGAAGCCCTCTCAGAAACCTCTATTAAGGCAGTGCAGAGAGAAAATCTTGGGTTGGAGGCCCCACACAGAGTCCCCACTGGGGTATTGCCTAGTGGAGTGGTGAGAAGAGGGCCACCCCATTCACCAGATCCCAGAATGGTAGAGTTACCAGCAGCTTGCACCCTGAACCTGCAAAAGCTGCAAGCATTCAACACAAGCCCACAAAAGCAGTTACAGGGGTTGAACCTTGCAAAGTCACAGGGCGGAGCTGCCCAAGTCTTTGGGAGCCAACCACTTGCATCTGTGTGCCCTGGATGTGAGACACGGAGTCAAGTGAGATGATTTTGGAGCTTTGAGATTTAATAACTGCCCTGCTGGGTTTCAGATTTGTGAGGAAAGAAAGAGACTTGTAATCTCTTTCTTTTGGCTAATTCTCACTTTTGAAACAGGAGAATTTACCTAATGCCTATAACCCCATTTTATCTTGAAAGTAACTAACTTGTGTTTGATTTTACAGGCTCATAGGTGGAAGGGACTTACCTTTTCTTAGATGATAATTTCAACCTTGGAGTTTTGACTTAATGTTGCAATGAATTAAGGCTTTGGGGGGACTGTTGAGAAGGCATGATTGTATTTTCCAATGTGAAAAGACATGAATTTGGAGGAGCCAGAGGCAGAATGATATTGTCTGGATCTGTATTCCTACCAAATCTCTTGTAGAACTGTAATCCCCAGTGTTGGAGGTTGGGTCTAGTGGGAGGTAGTTGAATCATGGGGGCAGAGTTCTCATAAATGGGTTGGCATCACTTCTTCTATGTGGTTCTCTTTTAAACAACTAAATCTCATGATAACTCATGAGTTACGTGAGTGAGTTATCATGAGATCTAGTTGTTTAAAAGTATGTAGAACCTCCCTCACTCGTTCTTGCTCCTGCTCTAGCCATGTAAGATGTGCCTGTTTCCCCTTTACCTTTCACTATGATTGTAATTTTTCTGAGGCTTCCCTATAAGCTGAGCAGATGCCAGCATCATGCTTCATATACAGCATTCACAACTGTGAGCCAATTAAACCTCCTTTCTTTATAAATTACCCAGTCTCAGGTATTTCTTTATAGCCTTGTGAGAACTGACTAAAACACTCTCACAACGTATGTTTGGTTAAGTCCACTAAAATTGGTACCTCCTTCCCACTACACTAAAAGACACATAGATTATATTTTAAACAAACATATGACAGGCCTGTATTGCTTTTGCTCTTATCTATCTGACATCTGTTATTGGTAACATGGAAATGCAAGAAAGAATGGAAAATGTAACTGGTATCTCTTTTGTCTGGATGAGAATAACATAAATTTTTTTGTATCATGAGTGTGCACAGGATTTACTAAGCAGAGATTGGGGGTGGAGCCTTTGGAAATGAAAATATCTAAGAAGCACTGATTTAACTCCTTGAAAAGAATTTTGCTTTCAGTAATAATTTTTCCATTTCTACTAGAGTAAAAATGAAAAAAAGTGTTTATATTTATACAAAAGAAATGAAATTTAAAATATTTTATTTGATTTCATTTTATTAATATTAATATGTATACATTTTATTTCAGAAGCAGCATCGTAATTGTCACTAAGGCTTTTTAAAAATATCATTTAACTAAAACTTCAATTTAAGTAATGTATTTGTGTTATCATTAAGAAAAAACACATTTAAGTAAAATATTATTTAGAAAATGTGATAATTAGAAAAAAATGGAATTTAATATAAATGAAACATGTATCCAATATATGTTAAAATTATGCTGATGTCTTTTCAGGATAATCGTATTTTCAAGTTAATTTATAAACTATGTAACTTTGTAACCTATATTTGCTTGCTTGAAAACTATGTATGTCCCAGTGTGTAATGGTGTATATGTGTGTGTGTGTAAAATACCCCTACATTCCAGGCTCTTTAAGGTGAGGTGTAAAAGCTTTTGATTACCCAAAGAGACAAAAGATTGAAAAACAAAAAAGTAACGGAAACGTACTCCAGTCTTCAGTAATGAACCCTTCAAAAAAATTATTGAGTTCCGGGTTCAGTGACACTTCTATAACACACCATGTTTTTCTTTTCTGTCTAACTTTTCTACATCTTGTAGTTGCTCGAGAGGTTATAACTGCCTCAAATCTTATCTTCCGAATCTGTATTTCCAGAAATACCTGGTCTGAGTCTCTTCATACCCATTCAGATTTCTTCCCACTTCTCCAGTGTGGTGTATGTTTGTCTATTTCTGTATAAGGAACAGAAGTCTAAGAAATAGAAGCAAATGCCTTATAGCTCAGGATAGGAGCATAAAGACTAAGCAAGGAAAAGTGCAACCTCATTTTCTCTGCGTGTGGATGCCTGGGTGTTCATGCATGTGTGTGTCTGAGAAAATGAGGCCTGATGCAGGAGGAGATCTTTTGGGGGAGAACACACTAGCATTAATATATCCTTTCCCCATTATCACATTCATATTCATATTGTATATCCACATTATATTCATGTTTTCATAGCTTAGATGAAACTCTGCTAAGTAGTCTGATTAATCCTAGGGATAGTGAAAAGTACTTGTAAAGATGACTCCTTGGCTGCGTGCGGTGGTTCACGCCTGTAATCCGAGGACTTTGGGAGGTCAAGGAGGGTGGATCACAAGGTCAGGAGTTCAAGACCAGCCTGACCAAGATGGTGAAACCTCGTCTCTACTAAAAATACAAAAATTAGCCGGGCACTGTAATCCCAGCTACTTGGGAGGCCGAGGCAGGAGAATCGCTTGAACCTGGGTGGCAGAGGTTGCAGTGAGCTGAGACCGTGCCACTGCACTCCTGCCTGGGCGACAGAGTGAGACTCCATAAAATAAAAAACAAAAAAAGATGACTCCTCACTAGGCACACCATTATACTACCCTCTCTAGAAGATTTCCAGTGAGAAGTCTTGATGCTTTCCTTTTCTGAACATAGCAGTTTTTTTTAAAATTTCTTATTTTAAAATTGTTTAAAACATTAATGTAATTTTTTTTTCTTAAAATATGAGAGAGGGGGCTTAGAAAAACACACATTGTAATTTAAAGAACAAAAATGTCCTAAATTTAAATGACATATATATTCATACAGATATCTTTAAAAATACATTACATGTAATATGTTTTAAAATTAGTACTATTCTTTAAACTATAAAAGGATTCCAGGAAATAGAAGGACCTCACTCATTAGCCATATAAAAATGAACACTTCACACACACTGCATTTAGTTGCTTCATCTGTAAAATGAGGTTAAAACTTAAGGTGCTGGGTCAAATCATGTTTTGTGCTATAATATTTATACATGAAAAATAATATGTGCATAGACTTGTTATTTTTATTTACTTTACATATCATTCCATAAAAAGAAATCATATAATTGGCTTATCATCTATATGTATAGAATGCTAAAAATAATAGTCTCATAATGGTATGGTCATCATCTTTTTTTCCTTTTACTTACATTTTTAACATTTTGCAATTTTAAATATTTAAAATGTATGTAAAGCCTGTGGTATATATAAATGCTACTATATTTTTTTCCTGCCACAATATCATTACATATAAACAAAAGGTCAGGAGTAAGTTCCTGGAAAACCTATTGTCCTTCACTAAAAAAGGGGGAAATCTTATAGAGGTTCCAGAAAAGTTGACCCCTTATTAAAAAAGAGAGGCATTGGCTTTACAGAATTTTTGTTCTCCTGTTTATAGATGAAGGTAGGAAATAAGAAAATGTGAATAGATAAAAACAACTTTACAAAAGGGAAAATTAGCAAATGTAGTAAATTATGGTAATAGAACAGACTTGTAAATAATTTAGTTAGAAAAAATCATAAATTTATTTAACTCTTTTCTATATAATTTTTGATTATATCATTAGATATGTGGAACACAAGATGCTTGGTCATGAAAATAAATAAAATACAAAATAACTCAAATAGAAATATAAATTAAAAGACTCACTTTAAAAATTGAAACTTTGTTCTCTGAGATGGTCCCACAATTATCCTTTGGGACCAGCCCTACCCTATTGTCTCCATTCACTGAATAGGAATTTCTCACTTTCCGCTGAATTTTTCGGAAGTCTCTGAACTTAGGAAAGAAAAGGCATACACAGTTGAGAAAACGATCATATAACCTTGAATACTGGTTAAGCACAGAGACGTAGGAGCCAGACTGCCTGGATACAAGTGACAACTCTAATATTCAACTGTTCCATGACCACCAATCAACCTGTTTTCTGAAACTGAGTTTTGTTAGATCCCAAATTTAGATGGTGTAGTGTTAACACACCTGAAAAAGTTAGACCGGGCATGCAGCTCACATCTGTAATCCTAGCACTTTGGGATGCAGAGGCCGGCAGATCGCTTGAGCTCAGGAGTTCGAGACTAACCTGGGCAACATGGCGAAACTTCATCTCCACTAAAAATGCAAAAAAGCAATAAAACAGGTGTGGTGACTCTCGCCTGTGGTCCCAGCTTCTTAGGAGGCTGAGGTGGGAAAATTGTTTGACTCTGAGAGGCGGTTGCAGTGAGCTGAGATTGTGTTACAGGTGGGGCAACAGAGCAAGACCCTGTTTTAAAAAAAAGGGTGGAGGGAAGTTAGAACAATCTCTGGAGTGTGCATGTGTGGCTGCTATCATCCTGATGTCTCATTTATAAAAGAAAATGCAAAATTACTCAGTATCAGAAGAAGCAAAATTTACAATGTCTTTTTTTTTTTTTTTTTTTGAGACGGAGTCTCGCTCTGTCGCCCGGACTGGAGTGCAGTGGCCGGATCTCAGCTCACTGCAAGCTCCGCCTCCCGGGTTTACGCCATTCTCCTGCCTCAGCCTCCCGAGTAGCTGGGACTACAGGCGCCCGCCACCTCGCCCAGCTAGTTTTTGTATTTTTAGTAGAGACGGGGTTTCAGCGTGTTAGCCAGGATGGTCTCGATCTCCTGACCTCGTGATCCGCCCGTCTCGGCCTCCCAAAGTGCTGGGATTACAGGCTTGAGCCACCGCGCCCGGCCTACAATGTCTTAAGTAGATATGTATAGGTAAGATCTTGCATGTGATAACTGTTTATTAATTTTCAGGTCAAAATAGGCAAAAAACTCATAAGAACTATTAAACTTTCTCTTTAAAATTATATTTAATATTTTACTTTGATTAAGGAACTTGCCCTGATCTTTGTTAATTTATATGATGTATTTTTAAAACTATTTGCATAAAACAACTTGGTAGATTGAATTTTTTAAATCCATCCCTCATTGCCCTCTTTCTTTCCAAAAGCTATGCATAATGCAGTTATTTTAGGGTTATTATAGATAACGTAGCTTTACCTTTAACATCCTTATTACAGGCTTTTAAAAATAATTGAAAGAATGGATATATATAATTTTGATTGCTAATTCAGTTTCTAAAGTTGATGAGAATTACTATACCTTACAAATTACAGTTGTGTTTCATCAACTAATAAATACTAGCCATCATTATTGTAATTTTGCAATCAGATACCATAAAATAGTGACATACATGTTTTTTAAAAACTGAGATAGTTTTATAATTTTGATGAATCTGTATCATTTATTTTTATTTTTATTTTTATTGAGACAGTGTCACGCTCTGTCACACAGGCTGGAGTGCAGTGGTGTAATCTTGGCTCACCGCAACCTCCACCTCCCAGGTTCTAGCAATTCTCTCTCCTCAGCCTCCTAAGTAACTGAGATTGCAGGTATGTGCCACCATGCCAGGCTAACTTATTTTAGTAGGAATGGTGTTTCACCATATTGGCCAGGCTGATCTCGAATTCCTGACCTCCTCTGCCCACCTTGGCCTCCCAAAGTACTGGGATTACAGGCGTGAGCAACTGCACCTGGCCTTGGATTATTTAATATACAAAGACAGGACAACTCTGTGGAAAATATTAATACATTGTTATTTAGCTATATATGTTGGCTCATGTATAAGTCAGGGTTCTCCAGAGAAACAGAACCAAGAGAATATGTATAGATATGTAAGTGGTGATTTAATATGATAATTGGTTCATGCAACTATGGACGCCAAGAAGTTCCACAATCTGCCATCTGCAAGGTAGAGAACCAGGGAAGTTGGTGGTATAATTCAGTCTGAGATCAAAGTGGTGAGAACTTGAGGAGCCCAATGGTGTACCTCCTGGAGTCTGAAGGCTTAAGAATCAGGATCTCCAATGTCTGAGCACAAGAGAAAATGGGTGTCAGCTTCCCAGATCAGGGCGCCTGTAGTCCCAAGGAAAGGCAGGGAGAGGTAGAGAGTAACAGAACGATGGAGAAAGAGAGAAACAGATAGAGTGAGATAGAGAGAAAGAGCAAGAGAGAGAATTCACCTTTCTTCTGCCTTTTTGTTCTATTCTGTTCCCCACTGGATTAGATGATGCCTGTCCACACTGGTGAGTATGATCTTCTTAACTCAGTCTGCTGATTCAAATACTACTCTCTTCCAAAAACACCTTTGCAGACTTACCCAGAAATAATCCTTCACTATTTATCTGGGCATCTCTTAGTCCACTGAAGTTGACACATGAATTTTACCATCACAGCTGTACCATCAAACATTTTCTAGTGTTATGTTACAGCTATTTTCATTTTGAGTAACAATAATGTTTTGGCACTTCCCTACACATTAGACATAGGTTTTGTTAAACCTAGGACAACTGAATAAAAATTATATCTTTGAATATGTTGAATTTAAAAAACAGAAATGGATGATTCAGAGTATCAGGAGGAAATGGAAGCCACAATCAGGAATCATTTTAGAGAATTTCGATAAGGGATACTTTCTGGAAGGGTAGCTGGGTTATGGGATCTCATGAGGGATACTGAGTATTTTAATTGCTAGCCATAGTGGAAAGCTGAAGGAGCAAGAGATACAATGCGGATATTTGGGGAAAATATGAGTTAGAGCTATGGAAAGGTGGTGACAAGAAAAGACTATGTAGCCACCACCAGAAAGAACCACAGTGCCAACTTATACTGCAAATTGGGGAAACATGACCCCGCTTTTTCTCTCCTCCTGCCCCTTTCTGGTGCCTCTCATTGACAAAACCCAAACAGAAACCAAGGGACAAGGGAAGCCAGGTTGATACAATACCTAAAAATTAACCCATAGAGCACAGAAAAGAGCACATGAGGGATCTGAGGTTGGGATTAAATAGGGGGGTGGGCAGAGATAGAAAACAACCAGCACAATAAGTGAGAAAATAAATGAATACATTATGTCAAAACCTGAAGCATTTAAATTTTGTGCAATTTAGCATTAGCTACATCATGATTTCAATGGAATAACATCTATACCTTGTACCTACAATCATCACAAACATGACTTCATTAAGACTCCTTAATTGATAATTATATAGACAGCTAATTTAATAATTATATAGTCAACTCATTTTTCCTTTGTGTTGTAAGGTTTTCTGAGCAACTTTCTTGGTAGCCAACCATCTATAAGAAATTGGGTAAATTATACCCATTTAGTCAATTAGAATTGTACTTCCACCGACCAAATAAAAGTTAAAGAGTAGGAGATTATCTTTTCCCACATGAAATAAGTATGAGCACTTTGATTCATTAAGTACATGGTTTTCTGCATGATTTTATGTTACCAATATAAAATTGTTTTTACTTGTAGTTTCTGCCAAGTGGCATAACTTTAGATGGAAAAGTGGAGAAAAGGGAGAATAAATTAAGTGTTCACCATTACTGCAGACTGAGGTCAAGCAAACAAACAAACAAACAATAGGCAAAGTGTGAGAGTCTACTACCAACAAATCCAACCTGCCTACAGAGTGGGCTTGGAACACCTCCTAGATCCTTGTCTCCTTTCCAACAGGTGACTTGCTCTCCCTGGCTTCTTTATTACCCTGTTATCTCTTTATTTCATATGACAATATGGAATTATCTCTTTCTTCAATTCCACAATATGGAGTGCTGTATAATTAGGAAATTTCCTCATGATGACCTCAAAATATTTAAATAACATACTAGAACAGGAAATTGTTGCGTGTAGTTGCTATTTACGTATTGTTAATTCTAATTTAAAAACTGAGTCAAGAAGGAAGTTACTTATTTCCCTCAAAAATCCAAAATACCAATGTAAATTTTAGAGATTTCTTCTACTTACAGCAGGCTGTTAAAATTAATTATAAGCCTAAATATAACAAAGCTATATGTAGATCTGGTAAATAAAGAAATGTGTTAAGATAAACGGAACCTCAAAAACATCTGATACTCAGGACCATGCTTTATTGTCCCAATTTCACTGTCCCTTTTGGCTTATTTTTATCTTACATTTGTTATGGTTGTTTTAAACACGTGGTCCACTGACAACAACCAATTCCAATAGGTTACTGATTTTTAAGAGTAAATATATGGCAATAACTGAAAGCGGACATTTGAGCTTGCCTTTTTATTGCAGAAGGAGAAATAAATTATAATGTTATAGGAAGTGTAGATAGGTAGTTAGATAATAAACTTTTCTTAACTCCTTAGGCTTGGTGCAATCACCTTCAAGTAAGGTATCCCAATCCAGTTCTCAGATGGTAATGAATAATAAAATCTCTACAATAAGCTAATCCATTGAACATGTGTGATATTATTATGTGGGGAGGGGGTAGGAGGAAGGGGATTGAGTATAACCCTGATTCTTCCATTGTTTAAAATACCCTGTGTTCTTCCAGAAGGCACCAAAGTTGTACAGGAGCAAGAGTAAATCAGCCCCAGGGAGCACTGTCTCTGTGAGATGCCAGCCTTGAGCTGAAGGAGAGATGAGTTTCAAGTTGCTGAACACCCCCATGCAGCAGTAAAAAGATATAAGATACCGACACGCTCAGCTGCATCTTGTTAAAAGCTTCCTGCGGGTTGGCAGAATGAAATCTTTATTTAAAACACACAAACTATTGTCAAGGGAAAGACGGAAAAGAGAATACAGTAAAAGGGCCAAATGCTTTGCTTAACCCACCAGAAGCAGTAGAAAGGGAGAGGTGGTCACGTTGTCTTTGCAACAACAACAACAGAAAAGGTGACTAACACCACCACATCAGCCTCCATCTGCTCTTCCCATGGTTTCAAGATGCATTATTTCTTTTATTATTAATTACATGTGTTTCCGAGGGAGGACAAATATATTATTATGACTAGCAAGAGAGGAAATCATTTCTGCTGCCACTTGGCATTAAGTACAGTAGTGTATGTAATGACTGAGGGATGGCAGGAAACAGAGCGGCATCATTGAGACCAGCCTCCCTCCTACCAATCCGCTCCAACTCGCCCTTGGTAGTCAGAGGCTGCCTAACAGAAAGTTCATGTAAAACCATTATCGAACACTGACAGGAAGGAACTGAGACAGGAGTGAGTGGTGTGTATTTGCGCAGAAAGGGAGAAGGAGGGAGGGAGAGAGAGAGAATATGAGTCAGTCATCATCATCATGGGCAGACAGCACCATAAGAGGGGCAAGTGCTTTGTATAATTACAAAAAGATGTACACATGCATACACACTTGTACATACGGTGTAATTTTTTTCGTTCACATCATTTCCAAGAACCGTTTTAAGTGATGATGACTGTTTGTGCATGGGAACCTTCTTGGATGGGTAAGCTCCTTGGCTTTAGGGAGGCTGAGCAGGGAACCTGGCAGGGCATGGGTTCAGGAGAAGGGTCCCTTTTGAAGAGCAAAGGGACATAGCAAGCAATGGAGAAGGCATGAAAAGAAAAAGGTGAAAGGACCCTGGGGAAAATGTCACCTATATTGACTAAGCTTTATTCCTCTTCGGGAGAAAGTGACATTTCTGCGATTAGATCATTGACATATAAGGAAAGTAGATGGATAACTGTTTTTTGTTGTTGTTGTTCTCTTTTTGTTTTTTTTCTACAGTGCTTACAGCACCTTTGACCAGATGGTACCTGGAATGCTCTGTGTTGCATAATTACAAACAGGATAATTATTTTGGCTTTTTAAAAAACGCACAGACATGGTGACATTGCTCTCTGTTTAGCAAGAGACAGAACATTTGTTGCCTATAACTGTGTGCTCTGATGAGACATGAAAGATGGTAAAGTGACAAAAAGCTTCCTGCTGTTTTTCTCCTGTCCTGCCCACCTTCTCCCCCCAGCTCCAAACCCTATTTCTAGTTTCTATGGGGGTCTAAGTTTCTCTTCCCTTGTCTCCCGAGTCTGTGATACCCCACCACTCTACCTTGGGGTAATGAGGAGGTGGGGAAGAATCCGCTTCCTGCATCCACATCCACGTCCTTTCCTCTGCAGCGAGGCGGATTATCAGCAACTCTTGTACAGGTTTTCCCTTCTCAGCTACCACCTTGGCAGAGCTCTATCACTCCCTCAAGCCCAGCTAGACTGCCAAGCGCCCCTACTGAAAACTCCATCCAGCTCAGCTGAAGTATACCCCCTCTGCCAAGCAACCCCTGTGCCCCTGCCCTTCACCTCGCTGGAGTCTGCTCTTCATAAGCATCGATTCCATTGCAAATCGAATCTACATCCCCCACCTATTAACACCCACCACCCCTTAGGTGTTACCGACAGACTCCCTCGGAAAATAATAATAATAATAGTAATAATAATAATAACAACAACAACAACAATAACCGAAAGCACGCGAACACCTGAAGAAGCACAGATCGGGATCCACATCTGGACCAGTCCTCTGTGGTTTTAGTGATGGGGAATAGCCTGTGCCTGACATGTCCTCCTGTCCCCGCGCGAACCGCTTTACCCCGGAGCCATGGAATGGTGCCAAGGCACCCGGGCGGCGGGGTCCGCCCAAGCCGCGTGGGGCAGCTCCGGGCCGGTGGGTGCCGGGTCTCCCCTCCTCCTGCCCCAGCTGGCGCGCCCGCAGCGCTGCCGCCGCCGCCGCTTCTCTCCCCGGCGTGCGCTCGGAGCATCCCGCGCCGCGTCCTCCCCGCCCTGGCTCCAGCCTGCCGGAGCGAGGCCCACGCCGCTGGTAGCCATCAAGTGGCTCGTTAAGGAAATGCAGGTGAGTGCGTGCGGCCGAGCGGCAGCTGCTGGAGACGTGGGGTGTGTGCCTGTGTGTGCTAGCGAGACAAGGAGGGAGCGCCAGCGAGCGAGCGAGTGCGGGAGCGGCCGCCTCGGCTCCCCGCCCAGTCGCGCCCGCACCCGGCGGCCGGAGCGCGTGGGGCAGCGCCTCGCCCTGACAGAGCCTCGCCTCCTCCTCGCAGTCTCGGCTGCTTCTCCCGGGAACCGGGAACCGCTCACCGGCCTCCCCCACCGTGCGCTCCCCTCCCAGCTGGAGCCCTCCCGCTCCTCTTTCTCCTCCTCCTCCTCTCCAGCCTCCTCCCCTCGCGCGCGGCGCTGACAGCCAGCCTCGGCGGGGAGAGTGCAGGTACTTTGCCTTCAGAATAATTTGCAGGACCCAAGCCGGCTTTCGAAGCGCCCTTTCTTCTTCTTCCTTTGCCCCCTCCCTCTGGAAAAGAAGATCCCACTTTTGAAACAATCAAAACCGAAGCATCCCAGCAAAGCCAACCCTGACGGGCTGCTGTGCATGTGCCGTCCCTTTTTGCAGTTTATTCTGGGCCTGTGTGGAATAGAAAGACAATTCTTTATTTGACTGGTAGGAAAGAAAAGAGAAGACTCCTCAGGGTTTCCAAGGAGGACTGGAGCGGCTGCTTTAGTAAGTAAACTGTGCTTCTGTCTTTCTTGCCTCTAAAGTGAGACATATGCTGAATGCTTTTCAATGTCCAGTGTCCAATGCTGTGGACAGTTTATTTATTTTACCTGGGAAAAACTTGACTTATATAACTTCAGTGGCTCCTATTTGAGAAGTGGTTCGCTAAGTATTTTTCTTTCTTTCTTCCTTCCTTTCTTTCTTTCTTTCTTTTTTTTTTTTTTTTTTGAAAGAGCCCCTAGAAGTCTTCGGTATGGGTTCAATATGGGCAGCCTTACTGGAAATCTGATTTTTAAACGTTTATTGTTCAAGAGCTATTGGGAGCCTGCTTTGTGAAACCTTGGTTGGTTCTAAGATTTAAGGATGGTTATCTGGAAAAAGCTTGAGAAATCTAACCCTACTGGCTCACTTCTCCTGCTACCTTCAACCTCAACCCTAATCCATGCTAACTCCCACCCTACTCTGACTTCAGTTGGTTGGTTGTTTTATCTTTAGTTCTTAAAAGCGCTAGGAAAAAAAAAAAAAAAAAAAAGGTTGGGGGGGCGGTAAAGGGAAAGTTAATAAGGATGATTTGAAAGACCAGATGAAAATTCTGTTGAGATTTCTTCATGCCTATAAGGAGGTAATACTTGGAGGAAAATCCTGGAACTAGAATAGTTGGAGAATTTGAATGAACTTAATTTGAAGAGAGAATGTGAAAAATGCTTTGGAGAGGGCAGGGCTGAGACTGTGACTTTGACACAGCAGGTTATAAACTCTGACAGGACTCAGCAGCCAGTGACAGGTTTAAGGTGTCTCCTCAGGCTGAATATCTCTGCATCAAAAACTTTTGCAGGCAGTATTCCTCTTGGGGCTAACACCACCACGTCAGTAGCTGCAGCATTTCTGTAAAAGCAAGTAGGACACTCTTCTTTCTACAAAAGGGTTAATAAGTTCATTATTTATATATAAAGATATATAGTCTAACATTTGCCAATATTTTGTAATATCTAAATAAAACCTTTGTGTTATGTCAGGAAAAATATAGTTGACTCAGTTTGTTTTGCACAAGAGGTAGAGAATCAATAACATTTCAGCATTTTTTTCTTTATCACTGCCAAATGGATTCTGAATCTAATTCTTCTTGCATTGTTACATATACAGTAGATACAGTAGGAGTTGCAACTTACACAAAACAGACCTGGTTTTTAACAAATCCTAAGTTTTTTTGACATGGTAGTGCTTATATTGACTAGAATCTAGTAGTGATCAGAAAAAGTTTATCCCTTTTATCTTTACCTGTCAATTTCTGTCTCAGTATAAGATGTACTTTTCTAATAAAAACCCCTTATAAGTTAAAAACCAGGTTGAAAGGTAAAAGTACTTATCTCAGAGAATTCCTTTCAATAAAACAGCTTGTTATTGATACCTAAGGGCTTTCTTGTGTTTAATTGCTGATAATGGTAGAATGAATATAGTTTTACCTCCTTATGTGCTTAAGTATATAAAAGCATCTGTATTCATGGGGGATTGGTTTTAAAAATTATAAGAGTAAACTAAGGTACAATTATTACTAAAAGGTAGAGATCTTTTAGAGTTGTTATGATTACTCAATGTTGAAAGCTCTAAATATCTTGGGCCATAAGTTTTCAGGGTAATGAGACAGGACAATAGGACAGTTAATGAATTGGTTGACATGAAGTTATATATGGAATCATTTGAGAAAGATGTGTCATTGTTTCTGGATTATTATTTAATTTCTCAACCAAATGAGTTTTCTTAGAGATATTACTGTTCTTAGCTGCCATTTCTATTACTGGTTTAAAAATGAATTTAAATGATTTAAAATGAAGCCCTTGGCTGCTCAGATTTGGATTATAGCACATGACCTCTACTCATTTCTAACCTCATGTGACTGAGAGGGTATCTGATTTGAAAAAAAATAATTAATTATTAAAAAATGAAGGGGAAGATTGTACCTAAGTAGGGCAAATTTAACAGTGGTTCAAACATGTTATTACATATATTAGTATAGGACATATTTTACACAGTAGAGAAGACATGACAAATTTGTTCATTCTTTTTGAATTTCTGAAAGCAAATATTTGTAAGTAACATTAAAACTAACATGACATACATTCTGCCTCTGTTGTAATTATGTCACAGTGCTAAGGAAAATAGCCTGAATGAAAGCTGTTTCTAGTAAAGCTTGCACATGCATTTGATCCCTGTCTCTATATAATAATAGGTAAAAATGTCAAAGCAGGATGGGTGATTAAATTGTCACCTTTTTGGCCACCAGCTCTCTGTCCTGTACAGAGGTAGTTGCAACTTTAAAGTTGAGAAGAAAGTTGCTAGTGTCAGCAGTAAAGTGTTTTATTATGCAATTGTTCTTGTTATTCAGATCAGATAATGGCCCCATGAAATACATAAGCAGTCTGCAGGGAATGAATGATTAATTCCTTTAACATGTGCTTACTAAAGGAGTTCTTTCTAATAAAGTGCTGTATACCTGCATTTGCTTACAATTGCAGTTGGTGAAGGCAAACATATTTTTCTTTTCTTTTAATATTAACATAAAATTTACAAGTCTATTCTTGTAACTATAGCAACATAAAGATGATTTTTTTGACCACATGGTCTTATGTTTTATGGAACTCAATGCATGATTACTATTTACTAAATACACTTAATTTAGAAAGAAAACAATGCTAATTAGATGTGATATTGGAAGGTTGAGCTATTCATAACTTTTTTGTTGTATTCTTTATGGAATGCCATTATATCTTTCCTGTGTATTACTAGTAGGATGCAGGAGTCCAAACGTATGCAGATGCAGAGTTCTGCAAATGCACATTTTTCTTTAAAAATGCTGAGAGTAAGTGAAAAGCTAAAATATTGCTGGTTATATCAAGAATTAGCAGAATACTATGTGAAAATTTTAGGAATGACTAATAGTGCACATGGAAATTATTGTGGTTATCACTGGTGTGAACTGTTTTGCAGTTAGAGAAGTATCACTAATGTAACTTTACATTTCTAAAACTGGATTATGGTAGAGAGTGGTGAATGAACAGGTTTTATATGATAATTTGAGAATAGGTGACCTGAAATGCATGTTACATGTTTGAAACATACCTACTTAATGTCTTTTTAGAAATTTCTGAAAAAAATTTGATTTTCAAAATTACATAGTTAAATATATTTATCAATATTTCTGTATTGATCTAGCTACTATCTATTTATGTCTCACATTTAACACAGCAAATAACATTATTTCAAGACCTCTCTGTTGTTTGGAGGAAATACTTTAATTTCAGTAATATATTTTTGGGCTTACACCTATCCTGAATTTAATAAACTTTAACAATGCAAATGATAGGATAAGTATTCAAGAATGCTAATTTAAAAGTTATAATGAAAATTAAATGAGTAGAATTTTGTACCCAGTTCAATACCATTTGAACTTATCTTCTTATGTATTAAAGAGCAGTTTCTTTACCACTACTGTCGGTCCACTGTTTTATTTTTTTAGGATTTTCAAAAGCATTTGGCATCAGTAAAGAGTCAATAAATCTCCCCTGATACAATCAAACAATGTAGACATTAACTGTACTTTTAACAAGCTTTTCAAAACTCTTATAATTCACTGAATGTAGAAGAATTAAGAATCAAAAAAATGAACATTACCCATTAGATGTGGTAACAAAGGTTTTGAGTTTTTCTTTCATCACTACAAGTGGAAGTGTGATCCTAAGGAGGTAATCTAGACTCTCTGTACCTGTGTCAGGTAAAGGAATTGACTTAGCAATTTGAAAGTCTTTCAAGCTATGTGACTAATATACTGAATATAACTGAAGTTGCATTTTGCAAATCCTCAGATTATACCGTGGCAGTTTAAGAATCCTGTAGGAGTTAGGGGCAGCCATCTTGTTTGAAAGGGGGCTAAGGAAATTGTCCTGAAGTCAGGTCAGCAGTGCCTGGACACTTCTTGTTGTGTAGATTGAGATTGAATGTTTATTTGGAGTGTTTTTGAAGGAACAGGATAGAGATTATGGAAGGAAGGAGGTGGACTCAAGTTTCTCTAAATTACCCTATACTGCTGCCACTGACAACATATTACATGGATAATTATTTTTGCATTTTATTACTTACTGTACCCAATATCAGAAGGATATGAGAAGAACATAAGTAAAAGGGGATGTTTAGTATCTTTGGTCTTCCTTTTTTCCACTCTGAAATATCTATATATGCTATTTTGCAAGATCACATTTGGATTAATATGCACAATTTAAATAAGTGTATGTTATTCCTTACATACATGTGGACTGTAAGAGCTAGAAAGAACCATAGAAAAAATGATTTGAACCCTTGCATTTTAAAGAGGAAATTGAGAACTTCAAAGATAAAAAGATATCAAAGTGGGTTGGATATCCCAGTTTCACAGAGAGGTTTTCCATCCTTGTTCAGTACCATCTAACATGCTATATTGCCAAGTAAATACATAGACAATAATTTATACACCTCTAGCTACATTATCAATAAAATAATTTCATTGATCTTGTAGGATACAATACATTAACTTTAAAAAAATGTAATAACAAATCTTCTACTCATGGAAAATGAATACAGAGAAGGAATACATACAGTGTTAATTTTAAATGCTTGCTTTCTTAAAGAAAACCAAGAATTTATTTCTCAGTATAATTTGTGTGATATAACTGATGAAATTGAAAACTTTTTTTTCTTCTATGAAAATCAATATGGCCAATTGTTTTCTATATGTGATATGAACATTTAAGTTGCAACAAGTAGATATGTGTCTCTATGAAATGTACACTTTAAATAATTGAAGTCTGGGAGATCATGTTATACTTATTTTTTTTTAATTGTAAAATATAGCCAATATAGCTGATTAATTGTAGCGACTTTATTTGCATTTTATTTTGTGTTTGCCTATGAGCATTTATGTATATATGTGTGTTTCAATACATCTGCTCTCTTCTAAATAGGAAATTGAAAATGGTGTACTCAAAAGTTTGAAAGTGTATGTGTAATAATCAAACAGTCAAAAAGAAATAACTTAGACTAGTATGTAACATAACAAATTGCTCTCTAATCAGTTCTTAAATGAAAGTTCAACAATATACCATGTTACCAAAGCCTTGCCTTTTATAATGAGTCCATGTATTTTCTAAATACCATATTATAAAAAGTAAATATTTTAAAGTTGAAATAGCCATAAAGCAAAAACATTTTATTCTACATTCTCAGATACATTTACTTACATTAGATGCTAAACAGGAAGATAATAATTTCATATTTGATTATATACATTTCATGTGAGATCACAGATGGCTTAAATTAAATGTATGTCTTTTCCATTGGGATGCCTTGTATGAGTCATTGCATGTATAATACTATCTGATTTACTCTGTAAGGGAACAATTAAATTATTATGATTAAATATCGAATTCATGAACTTTTGAAATAATTCATTAAGTTTGCAAATATTTAAGTAATCAGCTACAGAAGTCTCAATGCATTCATCATATTGAAACTTCTGTGAATTATAGATTTTGCAAACTGTCCGAAGTTATAGTTCTCAAATGTAGTTTGTGTTAAAAAGGGGACTCCTGCAGCAGCTACATGAACAGAGAATGAAGCCAGGCAAGCATTGTGTTCACATGCATTTTTTTACTACTACACATATGTAACATGACATATATATCATAGGAATGATTCTATTCCCTTATCTGGTTAGATAGTCCTTGGTCACTTAGGACAAAGGCCTAGATATAGCTTCTTTACACCACAAAGAAAATAACCCAAACATCATATTTTATCTCAAGTTCCAGGAAAGGTTAATTTAGAGCACAGAACCAGGGAAAAAAAAGAAGAAAGAAAAAGCAATGGAATGTTTCCTGTTTCTAAATTTGAACCAGTATAGTCCACTTACCAAAGACCTTTATTTAGAATTTAGGGAAAATGCTCATGTAAGCTAGCATCCTTGGGATGTTTTCCCAATAATTGGCCTAAAATCTTTATAATCAAAGTTAGAAATTCTACTCAGAGGAAAAGGATGGAGGGGTTAGAGAATAGTAGGAGTGACTCATTAATCTCACGCTAGAGACAGAATTCTTCCATTTCTTATTCTTCACCCAAATGGTTATCAGGATGAAAGAGAAGTCTTTTTGCCTTGGGGTTAAGTGGTCATCAGATTCCTGGGGAAGTCTGGCTCACACTTTTATCTTGCCACTTTTCCGTTTTTTTTGTTTTTTGTTTTTTTTTCCTGTTGATAACAATGTAATCATCTAGAATCATTGAGAAGGACAGTTTATTCATGAACCATAGTAATTCCTGTTTGATTTTGCTACAGAAATCAAGGACAGGATAATAATTCAGGTACCATATTCACATTATGCGCTACTCTTAGAAGCTGTACCCTCTTCTATTTTCAAACTACTTGTAGAAGTTGCACTTTCTTCTATTTTCAAACTTGTACATGTTGTCAAGTCAGAATCACTGGTCAGGATTATCCAATATGCATAATATGGCAGCATAAACCATATAATATAATCTAGTCCCAAATATGTATTGAGTCTCCTATGTGTCAAGGAGTGCTGAGTACAACAGCCATGTGCTAGCATTAAAACTACCCAGCTGTGACCATCTTATGGTCTTATGAAATGTATCCACATTATCATAAAATGTTTGATTCCATAGAGAAAAAGGAACCTCTTCCCTAAGGCATTTCTTCCTTTATGTCACAGAAAAATTTCCATATACATAACTACATTTACCTTATTGTCCTTCTCTTTTGCTGTCATCCTGAGTCAAGGACATTGCTTTTAGAACCTGGGTGGAAGCTGTGTTGCTTATTAGGCAGTTGCAGTCTATGCTGTTTTCCACTGGAATTTCTTGGCACCCTTCATCATCTTATCACTCCAGTGCTAATTCCTTATGTGTGTTCAGCTCTCCAAAGTTCTAGAAAGGCAGTAAAGCATGATGAAAATACACCATACTATCCTCATATTGATGCAATATAAAAACACAAATAAATCTATGCACTAGTCCCTTATATTTCCAAATTCATAGAATACAATACCAGTTACAGTCAAGACTCATGTTATTTTCAGCTATCACCAAAGCAAAATAGAAGTGCTTTGGTTTTCTCAGGAAAGAGTATAGATGGAGAAAAATGAGGAAATTCTTCCTGTACCTTTTGAGGTGAGATATTTTTATAAGAGGTCTTATAATGTGTACTTTGGATCAAATAACCAAAGAGGAAGGCAAAAGTGCAATTTAAATGTTTAGAAATGTAGTGGGATTTTTAGATGTTGCTGAAGTTAATAGCTTACCATAAGTTCAAGTCTTGATTTCTCTTAAAATAATCATGGAAACATGTATGACTTAAGTTTGAAGAGTTTCCCATTTTATTCCCCCTGAAAACCCTCATCAAAGTACTACTGAACAGGAACTTTTGAAAGACAGTGCCAAGATGATATATTGTTTCGCCTTCAAAAACTTTTATACTTGTAAATTTTCAAGCTAAATTATGTGCATCACAAGTATAGAAAAAATATTTCCCATTTGTAATTTCCTATTTTATTATATAATGCAGTTAATTAGTTCTCAGTTAACATCTATCTATGGTACCTGTTTCAATGGACCATGGCTTATAATTTTAGCATGTAAGGGTTCCAGTGGCAACTCCTCTGAATAGATGCATTTATTCTGTGTCATATGTGCTAGCCATTTGTTTTCTCCTAGGAAACATATGTGGTTAGCTCTGAAAGAATAGCTTAGCCTCATCATTGATACCTGTGTGGTTGAAAGCAATAAGGCTTTCTTGCAGTATAATTGTTCTCAGGGATTAAGTCTAGTGCTTTATTCTCCCATTTTCCTGCCCCTCAGGAGGATATTCCTTCCTTTTTATTTTTATTTTTATGTTTTTAGGAGCTCGAAGTCTTCCTGTTTTCCCATACACCTCTCCCACTTGGAAAACATGCCAGTATTTAATAAAACAAATTACACATTCACTAGGACACATTAATATTGGCTTTTTGAAGTATTATATCAGTGCATTCTGAGAGATATTCTGATGGTATTATAAATACAGATATAGATAGCTATTTTAAAAGAAAGGAATTTCAGGCCATATTCAAGAATGCTTTGGTGTGAGTCAAATGTCTGCTGAATACAGAGGTGAAGAAGCTAGGTCAGAAGACATTATATGGTCCTTACCATGGCAGGCTTTTTTTTCCTCCCTTACTGATCAGTTCTCTTTCTTCCTATGGTGACACACAGAAATGACTGTGTGGGCCTTATGAACATGTTAAAGGGTATGTTATTAACATTATTACATATATTATACTATTGTCTGTATTGTGCGTTTCTCTTACAACTCATTCAACCCTCTCATCCGTGTAATAATCCACATTTCATATGCCGTTTATCACTTCTTGTAGTGGAATTAAAAGAAGTATGTAATTACAACTTTTTGTTACCAAATCAGAGATGGTTTCAGGGTCACTATAATCTTTTTATTCTTCTTAGTTTCTTGAATTTTATGTCTTATATACCACCTCATGAGTTCTTGAGAAATCTTCAGATAGAAGGTGATAATAATAGCCAACACTTATTGACTGCTTCATATCTGCCAGTCACTATTTTAAGTGCTCTCCATGCATTAACTTGTTTATACCCATATCATTTCTGTGAAGTTGGTACAATCATTATCTTTGATTTATAAATGAGGAAACTAAAGCACATAGAGCTTAAGTTGCCTAAAGTTAATAACGTATTTTCCCAGATGTGCATATTAGTACAAAAGGGAATTGCTACAGTTTTCTAGATTCTGTACATGAAAAGCAAAAAAAGTGTGAAATTGTAGATCTACTTTTATAATACAAATTCTTTCAAATGAAGTGAGCGCAAGTTATCATAAGTAAATGATCATATATGTGAATACAGGAGGACAGATATTGTAAAAGTGCTGCCCAGGGGAACAAAGAGGCAGAGGGTAAATCACATCAAGGAAAACTAACTCCAGTGTATCTCCTCCCAAAGTTGAGAGTTAAGCGTACAAACGCTTCTAAGTGTTTTTCTTTTTTTTCTTCCTTTGGGATTTCCAATCTGGCAGAAAGAGAACCTGCTGTGCTCTCTGCTTTCTCTGGGGTGGCTCTTCAAGCTCAGGTCCCTTTTCCTGGAGAGATAAATTCATTTAGTTCCCACCACTCCAACCTCTACAGCCTCTTGGCCTCAGATTTTATGGTATATCAGCTCCTTAAACACCTTGCTGTACTTGATAATTCATGACCAAAAGCCACAATTTTTGAACCAACCAAGAGTTTTGAGTTAGTTCACCTCATGTGAGAGGGATGGTGGAATAGCAATGCAGAGGTAGGGAAGATAAGCTCATGGTGGAGTGGAGCGACATTTAGGATCAATAGGGTCGCATCTGCCAGTTACTATAATTCAGTATTTTAATGCATGCCCCACATAATAATGAAATGAGACTGTTGTGATTAACTGATGCAAGATAAAATATAAGGATACCGATTATAATCAGCAAAGAAATGAGTAGGAAGCAGAAAACCAAAAATTGGCCTTCTGAGAGTCATTTTAATTACAAGTATTTGTGGTGAACTGTGTATTACCTATGCCTCATTGCCATCCATCCTGTCCCTTATTTACACCACTCCATCACATTGTATTAAATTTGTTGAAATGTTACTTAATTGTAACCGTAAATTACTTTTGTTTCTTTATTTGTCTTTCTAATACATTGATCACTGTTCTTATATCTAGTATGGCTGCTCACCTGACACAGAGTTACAACATAACTCATGGTTTAATCTTCAGATTACCTGGAGATGAAAGTTAAACTGTTATCTCCATATTCATCAAAATTTTTTAAAAAGTTGAATAAAATAATTCTCAGTAAGCATTTGTTGGGCTTCTAATATATGAGAAATGCTGCATGTGTATTGATTGAAACCTGGTACCCTAATTTTGAAAGGACAAGAGAAATGTCTTTGTTATATGAAATTATCAGAAATGTTACGTGACTTTTAAAAATCGAATGAAAAATATTACCTTTGCTCTTTGACAGCGTATTCGATCGACACTTCTTATGTCTCAGGTATACATTTGTCAGGTTATAATTTTAATTAATACCACAAGATGGCAAAGCACATATACAAAATTGTTTTTTCCCTACATTAGGAGGGGCACATAAAATAGATACAAAAATAGAAAGTTAAAATACATGAAATAGAAAGTTAAAGTTGAGTTGTTTTGTGACATATATATCAACAGCACCAAATCTCTTCCTTTCAGGTGTGAAAGATAGTAAACACTTAGTGAACAGGGTAATTGGATTATCTTTTCCCCTATGAGACAGCTCCTTTCTTCCCTAAGGTCTTCTGATACTTGTTAAGAAAATTCAATGAATTTTCAGTTGTAAATGAGAACTGAGGAGTAGAAAATATGCCAGCCTGGGCAATTTTTGATGTTGCAGACTTGTCCACTGGAGACCTTCATGGAACTGCGAAACTCTTAAACTTTGTTATGAGCTAGAGTTTTTGCCTTCTGTCACTGAAAAGCTTGGAGAAGGAGCAGTGGTTAAAAAAGCATCACAAAGAAGTCCTCAAATATTTAACACATCAGCAATAATACAATTGTATTTCCTTTCTTTTTACAAAGAAAGAAGATATAAAATTCAGGTCCAAAGTTTTTGTTTTGTAGTCACTATTCTAGAAATTTAATATAATCATTGTATGCAATATAATTTGAAAATGCAATATATATAGTACAAGATATACTGGATTAGGTATCCACAGGCAAACAGATGTAGTAGGTCCAGTTATTTAGCTAAAATAAGCAAAATTTGCAACTGAAGTCAGTATATTACTTTAGAAATATAGGTTGTCTCATCAAATTTATGGTGGCCTCCACATTTAGCACAGTAGGAGCCTACCATAAAAATGATACCTATTAGTGACCAAGTCTTATCAGGCCAACTTTTATTTTTTGTAATCAAATTCTTCCCTTTGGCCATAACTTTACTTCAAGGCCTTACCAAATATTACTTGGATGGCTATCTACTGTCTCCCGGACTCTACCTTACTTTCTCTATTCTTTTTTTCTGCCACCAATGGGAATTTTAAAATGCAAATATCATCATGATTAAAATATTATTATTTTTAATTTAATGTAGGATAATGTTAAGAAAAAAATCTTGGTGTGACATAAAGGAATCTTCATTACCTAAATTGCAAACTACCTTTTCATCTTTATTTCTTGCTATTTTTCCCCTGTAGAATTTTATAATAAAGCTAAAAACACCTCAAAGTTTAAATTGAATAATTTAGTTAGCTTATGATGAAAATGATGTGATAATGAAGATTTATAATTGCATTTTCTCTGTTGGAGAGGCTGTCTCATATTTTGTAATATTATATGTATTTTCTCTTCAGGCACTAATTTTGAATCTGATTTCAGAGTATCATATATGGTACTCTGTATGAGACTTTCTAGTTAATAACATATATACCATGAAATCCAACTTTTGAGGAACCTCTGTTTTTGTGGATTTGCTTGTGATGAACCACCTACTATATTATGCTGCACAACAAATTGATCAGTTTTCTGTTGTTTCCCAGCAGCAGCCAGTGTCTGCCATACAAAGTAATGATCTCTAGCAAAATTTTATGTTGTGTCTCCCCTGCCAACTCTGAAGTGGTCAGCTACCTTTGGCTCACCATCCTGGAGATGTGTGGGTTTCTTACTTAGCCTGGTCTCTGTAGGCATGTACTTTGTTGCTCACAGATTGGCTGAGCTCCAGGTCTTTGTTGCTGGAGATGTTGCCATAACATCTGTTGGGTATGGCATGTATGGAGTTACTCTCATCAATCTTAAGAAATCGTTTGTATTTTCCAGGCTTGTGGCACACATTATACAACATAAAATCTATATTGAAAAGAATGTTGCAAATTAAAAAGGGAGAGTGCATATGATATGATTTTTTAAAGTGTAGCTTTGATAGTAAGAAATGTCAGAAAACTCTTTTATTAGTATTTATATAACATATGACCAAGTTGCTGTGGAATTACCAATTTAAAAAGATATCTAAATAAAATTGGTTTATATAATGGTTTAAACAAGTCATTTTAAGTTTATCAATTTTGATATGTCTTAGAAAAGATAATTCAGATTTTAAATACTATGTCATAAAGTAAGTAATATAATTACAACCTCCATCTCTGTATTTTAAATAACCTTTAAATATATTACATGAACACTTTCTTTAGGTCACAAACCAAAAATAATGTGGCAATTATGAAAATGCTGATATTATCAATAGTAAAATTTTCCTATTATCTGAAGAACCCATAATATTGGGAGATTGCTTCTTTGAGTCAGTGATTAAGCGTGATGATTATTGATGCTGATCTGTTGGGGAGATTGAAATAACTGGAAAGCGTAAAAGCCTCTGATTAGAAGGGGAAATAATCAAGCTCTTCTCTTATTGATGAAAACTTCAGATAATTGAAGGAGAAAAATAGGCTATTTTTTAAAATAGAGCAATCTTGATCATTTCAATCTGTGTTAAATCTTAAAATTGAGTTTTCTGATTAAGTAACAACCAAATGAATAGAAGAATAGTTTGGAAATTTTCATGACCAAACTTTGAAGAAAATGTTGCAATATTTGTCCTGGCAAACAGTGGTTCTTTGCCTATTTATTTATGCCCATAGAATAAACAGTCTAAGAATTCTTGACCACCCTGTCCCCAAGTTTTGGAGTCATATGTCAGAATTCCTGATTAATATCAAATCAAATACATTTAAAGTACTTGTTAACCCATATGCTACACTGCAGTAGAAAAGTAAACATTATAATTTAAATATTCAGCATTCATTGTTGTATAAGTTAAAGACTAAGCTACTGTAACCATAAGACTTCCAAAACAAGTATCTGAAACAAAGCGGAATTATTGGTCATTATAATCATTATACTCAGATAATAACTCAATTATAGTCACTAACAGTCTTAAGGTGAGTAGTTCAGGCTGATGGGATGACATGGTTTTTTTCACTGTCATTCGTAGATCCAGGTTTCTGCCATCACGTTGCTCAGTCATCACCTAGGGAATGGTCCTCATCTACAGGGTCAGATTTGGATCATGGACTAAATTGAAATCAAGGAGAATAGACAGGTCCAATTTCCTTGCACAAAGCAATTTCCATGTCAGTGCCATTGAACCTAGATAAGTGGTCATACCCAGTTACATGTGAAGCTGGGAAATATAGTCCTATAGCTGTTTAGTTATGTACCTAGCTAAAATTTGAGAGTTACTGTTATTAATAAGAGGAACAGGAGAATAGATACTGGAGTTTGTATTCTCTCTTTTACCTATTTACTCCTCATCATTCAAAAATTGGTAGTGTCATACATTCTCTCTCTTCCTTTCTTTATATCATCTACTAGTCTCCTTTACTCTCTGAATCTATAGTAGGTGATTCAGATATTTTGTTATCTACTCTAGTTTGGATTTTTTTTTTTTTGAGACGGAGTCTCGCTCTGTCGCCCAGGCTGGAGTGCAGTGGCCGGATCTCAGCTCACTGCAAGCTCCGTCTCCCGGGTTCACGCCATTCTCCTGCCTCAGCCTCCCGAGTAGCTGGGACTACAGGCACCCGCCATCTCGCCCGGCTAGTTTTTTGTATTTTAGTAGAGACGGGGTTTCACTGTGTTAGCCAGGATGGTCTCGATCTCCTGACCTTGTGATCCGCCCGTCTCGGCCTCCCAAAGTGCTGGGATTACAGGCTTGAGCCACCGCGCCCGGCCTAGGTTGGATTTTCTACCTATTTACCTCTCCATCTATCCATCTACACACATACACATACACACACACACACACACACACACACACACACCCACAAATGGTTCAAAACATTTAATTTCACTAATGAGGAAGAAGAGGCTCCATAATGTTGAATGCCAAATTTTTATGACTAGTTTCTCAGAAGTAAAGGTGAAATTAGAATCCAGGTGACAACGTCCAGTCCAGCTTTCTGTGCAATAAATAATGTGACTGGTTTTTGGATAATTTTATTTTCTTCACAGAATAACCTAAACTGTAACATTTTATAGAAGATTTCTAAAATGTTGCTGTGATTTCTTTACCATTATGCCCTTCCATGTTGCCGTATCCGCATTTGCTGTATTGGTGAGTTCCAATCAGAAATAATGAGCAGAGTTTTATTTACTTAAAATTTTAATGTTTGGCTAATTTTACTTTCTGAAGAAATGTTTACTTTTAGCTAGCAAATTCAAAATGCATAATACTTATGTAAAACTGAATATAATATCTTCAAGTTTGGAGTAATATCTAAGGAAAATCAAATAATAACAAAAACAACATTGATACTCTACAGTTATAATTCACATCTCTTCATGTTTTGTTTCCTGCATTTAGAAAACTGGACCTCAATCTGTGGCTTTCTTGTCACTCCATACACAGTCAATTGTCCGATAAGAATATCTCAGTTTGCAGTGAGTCCTGCTGGTAGATTTGATGAGGGAAACAAATGACTATATACTGTGTCACACCCATCCATCAAGAATGCATTAGCCCTCATGGTTTCCCAGCAAAGAGTTTTTATGAAATTGTCCAGATAATCAAAATATGATGAAAGCTTATAGAAGGCCCACCTAGAAAGACCCAGTGTTCAATGCAAGTCTTGTTATGTTCTTAATATAAACTATAGAATTATTCACTAGAAAGTTTATGCTTCTTGCTGACATTCTAGGTGTAAATAATGCAACAGTAAATACTTTAATAATTTCAATTAATTCTGAAGTGTAGCTTTAATTTTTCTAATTACAGCCGATATTCCTAAATCTGGGGCTTCTGGCGGAAGTTAATGATATCTTTGCTTACCATTGCAGTTACATTATAGAACCCACTGTTTAAGTGCAGAATACATTAATTAAAAATATTTTCCAATCTAAATGAGCTGTTTTAACTCCTTAACAGAGTTTCAAGTCATGCATTATTTTAAAGTGGATATTAAATGAAGCCCAACTGCACTTTTTAATTTCTACTAATTTGATATTTAAATGCTAAGAAAATACCAGTTTATTTGGAGTTAAATGGTGAATCATTACATTAAGTAAGTAAATTTATTTGAAGAATGAAACCCTGACAGTGCTCAAAGCGTATTCATTCAAAGCATAGGTTGTTACAAAGTTCCTTTTGATAAACAAAATCAAATAAAATATTGAGTTATTATAGGATATAAAGATAGTAACATGTTTATTTGCATATGATAAACAATTATAACGGGCAGTCTTGGTACCAAGTAACATATTTTGGAGAGAAATTGTTTTTGGAGCCCTTTTATGTACTATTTGTAATGAAGCATTTGTTTCCTTCAGCAATCCTCGGTCATATATATATACACATATATATATATGGACATATATGTCTGTGTGTGTGTGTGTGTGTGTATATATATATATGGAAAATAAATCCAAGGCTATAACCTAGATAGGGCCCTGTAATAACCATCACACAAAGATAGTTACATAATGTTTTTCGGCTGTTAGAAGTAGCCCCTTTAAAAAACACCTATAAATATTTATGTTTTATTTGACTAACCTGGGAAAATTACATATACTACCAAAGACTTGGTTTTTACTACCAGTCATGTCTCATGTATTGCACATGTTGTTCATGTTCATGCAGTGTAACAAAACGCTATTCTAATATTAGTGGCAGATATTTTTAACAACTATGAGGCTAGTACCTTAGAGTTTAGCCAGTTCTCATATATGTAAATCCTATTATCCCTGACAAAGTAAGTTTCTTCTCTTTACCTTCCCATTCTTTACTACCAGGTTCTAATTTTTCACATTCTACCAGCTTTTAGGGATGTTTATCATTACACTCAATGTGGAATCATGGGTTAACTTATTTAATTTCCTGCTTATTACAAAATAATGAATATAATCATTAAATTATGCCATTCCATAATTAGTCTACATTTAAATACATGTGCTTATTCTTTGTTGTTTTGTTTGTTTGTTTTTTGTTTGTTTGTTTGTTTGTTTTATATGAAGTCTTCCTCTGTCACCCAGGCTGGAGTGCAATGGCCCTACCTCGGCTCACTGCAAGCTCCGCCTCCCGGGTTCACGCCATTCTCCTGCCTCAGCCTCCAGAGTAGCTGGGACTACAGGCGCCCGCCACCACTCCCAGATAATTTTTTGTATTTTTAGAAAAATTTAGAGATGGGTTTCATTGTGTTAGCCAGGATGGTCTCGATCTCCTGATCTCGTGATCCACCCGCCTCGGACTCCCAGAGTGCTGGGATTACAGGCGTGGGCTACCGCGCCTGACCTATTATTTGTTTCTTTTAATTTATACTGCATTTATAATTAGTTATTGTTTATAACTGTAAAACATTATTTTAGAACAAAATATACCTTTGTAATTATTTGGCTATAAAGGCTTAATCTAGTGCCTCTGTATGACAGGGCCTCAGTAAATGGGAGTAAGTTAACTCACCTATATGTGTGTATATATGGGTATAACATATATGTTACTTATAGACATAAAATGCTTTGGAAAATTTTAACAGCTTTTACTTTTTTTGTGTTCAATGTAAGTTCTGTCTTATTAAAGAACCTGAGATTTATAAGTAGTCAAACTCAGATTTCCATTCCAGCTTCAGTACTTACTAGATTACTGAACTTGAGACAGTTATTAGTGTCAGAAAACTTCCATTTTCTCATCCGTAAAACAGTCATCCTATTATCTAACTTAATGTGTTTTTGTAGGAATAAGTCAGAAAGCAAATGTAGGTATAAACACATGTATCTATTTGTGTGTATATAACTGTGGTGGATTAGAAAAAATTGATTTGAAAGGAAAATAGCTTCAATAATGTTTAAAAGAAATGCACTACAAATCACACGATTAAGGGGTGGAGGCAATGACAGTCTCTGGTCCTTTCTCTTTTACATCGCAGTCTTTGATAGACACTTGACAATCTTATTATAAGATATCATATTATGTTCTTAATTTTTAAAACATCTTATCTTAAATATGTAATGGAAAAAGTACTCTGATATATAATGGAATATTAGCTTCTTTCCCCCCACTAGTGAAGTAGCTAGAGCTTATAGAAAGATTATTTTAAAATGCACTTTAAGGTGTGCTTTGGAAAACAGCTAATGCAGATGACTGACATATGTACATAATTCTAATTTTTTATTATAAAATATATAATAATAATTGTGAATCAATTAAATTTAACGTACCCAGAAATATTAAATAATATAGGCAAATTGTATTTAAATCATAGACATGACTCTGTATCTGTGTAGCAAAATGAGCCCCCCAAAAAAGAACCCAGTTGTCTATGGCAGATTAGCCTATTTGGTGTACCAACTGAGAAGAAAACATGTTTTTAAAGGGTCCTACTTTGCTTCACTTTGCAGAAATGTAGAGCCAAGAAGCTTACTGAATTATCACTGATTTTTCCAACTTATTTGGAAGTAATTATTGGTTATTTGATGGAAAATTTGTGTAAAGCTATTCAATTAGTTGTAAATTGCCTCATTATCTTTTATAGTTCATCTCTTTATTTTTAATTTACTTTTCACCATTAATTTTCTTTAATTAGCAATTAACACTAAAAAAATTCTTTATTCTTTACATCAGCTGCCTAGATAATTAATACAGTCCTATGGATTTCTGTAGACACAATAATATGTTAATGGATGCTTTGATTTGACCTAAGCCTCATTTTTACTCTGAAAATTGTACCTCTACAGAGTTAGACAAGAACCACACACTATAAGCAAGTTGGTTATTTTAAATGCTGAGGTTAACATATGGTCTAATTATCTCCTATAAATAGTTATCATTTGAATAATCAAGTCAACCTGTCATTGAGCTTTTGGGGGAAAAATGTCTCCTGAAGTTCCCCCCCAACCAACTCCTTGACAACATGAAACTAAAATTCATATCACTTCTATCTCTTTAAAGTGCAAATGATTCCATAACTAAGTAGCATTTTTTATTTAATTTGGTTCTGTGACAAAGGTCTGCTCAGAAATGTGTATCTATACTTCGGTGCAAGGACACCAAATATTTTATCCCCAGCTGCCCTTACCACACACCTTTGAACTAGTAGATTTCTTGTGACACCTCATTAGACAGAATAATTGTTGCAAGGGTGTGACCTTGTACCTCTGAAGCAGTCTCTCATTCGATGGATGGTGTGAATGACTAAGTGGGTCAGTCTTGGAAGATTGTAAGCCATTCGTTCTCATTAGGGTGCCAGCCATTAAACTCCAACAACATAGCAGATTGTTTGAGAAATGTAGCATTTTATCGAAGGCATTTCTATATCTGCCTTTCAAGGCTATCAGCAGTTCAAAGAAAATAAATTAACTGAAAACTCAGGTTTAAATAGCATCACTTTATTTTTGCTTTATTAAGCTCCTTGCTTGTGTTTAGACTGATTTGGTATTAATCATTGATCATAATTTCATAGGTGCTTCATCTTTTTGAATTTAGTTAAATGAAAATTGAAATGTAAAAGGGCACTTCTGGTGTCACTAACAAGGACTGCAAAAACATTATACACTTCAGTTTTACTGAAGATATGTGCAATATAATTTCTCCTTCATTTATATTTAAGGGAAATACATAGAAAACAAATGTTTTCTCAAAACTAGAAGTAAAGTGTCCACTGTAATTATAGTAAAGTAGATTATATAAGCTGCTCGTTTAGGCATAGTCTACGTAATGGGCTATAATTTATTTGGAAGGGGATGGCAACTGATATAAAATGATTTAAAATAAGTAGAAAAGATGGAAGCACAACACAAAGAGTTTATTCTTATTGGAAGAAAGGGAAAAATTTCGATACTTTCTGTTTTAATAACTTAATTTTGCTAGGTGTTGAATAAATGTTTTTAAAACAAAGCAAAAGACTGTAATGGCATTGAGAGAGAAATGCTTTGTATGAAAAGAGAAAGCACCATTTGGGGAGGAAATATTTTGGAAATTGTAGATTTCCTGTGTTCTGTCTATGCAATAAGAAAAAAATACGTTTTTTTCAAGGTTACAAATAGGCTTAGTTTTTTTTTTATGGAAAACCATATTTTGCTTCAAGAATTTCCCTTCATTTTAAAATCATTCATTAACATTTCTCTGGATCAAGATCAAAAATGTTATCTGTCTGCCAAAATTTTTAGAGAATTCCCAATCTCTTTGTATTAATGTGAAGTCTGTCATATATATTAAAACAGGACTATTCATGATATAGCCTTAAATAAATATAGACATATTTTGAATAAGAACACAGCTCTGAAGCCTCTGGTGGCTTCAAAATCCCTAATCTCTTCCATATTTTTGCATATTGTTCTTCTAGGTTTAACCAGTCTATTAATGTAAGATGAAGTCATACTTGTAATAATACCCAAATATTTATGACTTTGAGTTCTCACCTTTTTAATTGTAGGAATTTAAGGCTTCTAATAATGTACATTCCAATATTTTATTTCTTTATGTCTTCATGAGTAATCACTCTTACATGTGCTATATAAAGTTATTACTCAAATTATAGTTTATGGAAAGCAGCATGAGTTTCACCTGGGAGCTTGCTAGAACTGTGAACTCTCAGGTCTGCCCCCAGACTATTTGAATTATCTCCATTATTTAACAAGATCCCCAGGTGTTTTCTATTATGGTTTAAGAGGCACTGCTTTAGGATACAACTCTATGTTCTTCTTATTTGCTCCACTTTTCAAAGTGCCACATCACATTATATTCTCCTCTGTCTGGAGTTGGTTCCTTCTGGTGGGTTCGTGGTCTTGCTGACTTCAAGAATGAAGCTGCAGACCTTCGTGGTGAGTGTTACAGCTCTTAAAGCTGGCACAGACTGAAAGAGTGAGCAGCAACAGGATTTTTTTGTGAAGAGTGGAAAAAATGCGGAAGATCAAAGCTTCTACAGGGTGGAAGGGGACACAGTGGGTTGCTGCTGCTGGCTAGGGTGGCCACCTTTTATTTCCTTATTTGTTCCCTCCCATGTTCTGTTTCTGTCCTATCAGAGTGCCCTTTTTTCAATCCTCCCCGCGATTGGCTACTTTTAGACTCCTGCTTATTGGTGCATTTTACAGAGCACTGATTGGTGCATTTTACAATCCTCTTGCTAGCTACACAAGGGTGATTGATGCATTTTTACAGAATGCTGATTGGTGCATTTTACAATCCCCTTGCTAGCTACAGAGTACTGATTGGTGCATTTTACAATCCTCTTGTAAGACAGAAAAGTTTTCCAAGTCCCCACTTGACCCAGTAAGTTCAGCTGGTTTCACCTCTCACTACCAGTAGACATATTGAACCTCTGCTTGGCCACCTATAACTGACATGGCCGTTACCTGCAGCTGGGATCTCAAGTCTTTATTGATGAGATGCTGTAATGTTCTTTCCTTCAATACCTTCTCTCCACCACGAAACAATTTTTTTTCCCTTCTTAGCTTCACAAAAGGAGAAGCCAAGCTGTCATTTAAAACAGCCTTTTCTGTAGTTTTGATGATAACAATGAGTAAGTGTACCCAAAGGGTCATTAAATTGGTTGCTGCATTTGGCAAGTTTTAGTCTACTGGCTCACATGTGTCATCCTGGGACCTTCTGGGACATCTCCCCACTTAGCTCACAGCTCCTTTGCATTAACCCTTTTCCATGAGTGTCATATAGCTACATTTCTGGGGATTTCAGACCCAATTCCTAGGAAGTTTTCACAGAATAAGTTTCTATCTCACTTCAGTCTTAACACTCATCACTACAGTTTCTGTGTTTTGTTCTAGGTTAGGCTTTCTGCTATTTATCTGTTGCTGAACAACAAAGTACTCTAACACTGAGTGAATTAAAACAACTAAAAAGTTTCTGAGGGTGTCTCAGCTGTGTGGTTCTGGCTCAGAATCTCTCACAAGGCTGCAATCAAATTGTCAGGTTTGGGAGTTGGGGTCTGTAGCCACCTCAGGACTGACTCAGTCTGGAGGATCCACGTCTAAGCTACAGTTCCTTGTCATGTGGGCTCACTAGCACTGCCTGTGACATGGTAGGAAATAGAGGTGAAATAAGCATAAGCAACAGAAAGAAATGCCACCCTACCTTTTATGACCTCAGTAGAATTGAGTCACTAAGCACAGTCAACACACAACAGGTGGGAATAAGAAAGTATGAGAATTCCATGAGGCTGGGATGTTTGGGGCCATATTGGAGGCTGCCCACCAAAGTGTTTTTCTTGGGACAGTAAATAGTCCTTCCCTCAAGGTGTGACCTCGTTTTCTGTTTCCAACAAGGTGATTTTACTAGATCTTGCAATGAATAAGAAATGTACATTAACAGGAGGGTCTAGTTTGCATTGTTTTAAATAATATACAGCATTAGATGACAACTCTCCTTGAATTCTTTATGAAATCTTTTCATCCTGTGTTCACACCTCCTGCAAACAACTCTCAAAGCAAAACAAGACAAAATTAAGATAGCTCCACAAGAGCATTTGTCTTTTCAAAACACATGCCAGTAGTACAGACATAGTGTCTTTTATAGTCACACAAAATAAATTAATCTTTATTTTTTAAATTCGTCTGCCACTGTCAAACCACAGACATACACACATACACATGCATAAACAAAAAATAATAGAAATAGAGATGGAATAAGCACAAGCAATAGAAAGAAATGCCACCCTGCCTTTTATGACCTCAGAAGAATTGTGTCACTCAGCAGGGCCCACACACAACAGGTCAAAATAAGGAAGTGTGAGAATCTCAGGAGACTGGGATCTTTGGGGCCATATTGGAGTCTGCCCATCAGTCTTTTCTTTGTGATTGTAAGTAGTCCTTCCCTCAAGGTATGACCTCGTTTTTATCCCTAAAGAAGTCAATTATGACGATCTGTTTCTTAAACATTCTTAAATCAGCTTAATTTAGGTATAACTTATATACAATGTAATGTATTTATATAATTTGTATATATTTTATATATTTGCATTATACAAGATATTCAGTTTTCAGTATATAACATTTGCCTCCAGGCTAATAGTGACTTATGTAGTTTTCCACTATAAATAATGAGTGAGTTTTTGTTTTACATTTGTGAAACTCCTAAAGGAGATTTTGGGAGGGTGCCTATGTGGAGGAGGAGCCTGCTTCAAAAATGAATTTGATGGAGAATGAATAAGCACATTACTGTATTTCCATACAATGGGATACTATACAGCAATAAAAATGAATGAACTACTGATACACTCAAGAATGAAAATGGCTCTAAAAAAAAAGTTTACCAAAAGAAGCCAGAGACAACATATTAAATACAGTATGCTTTTATTTATATGAAGTTCTCAAACAGAATATTAGAATTTATCGTGTTAGAAATGAGATCAGTAGCTGTCTGGCAGAGGGGGAGTTGTGGAAGATTGACTAAAAAGGAGCACGTGATAATTTTAGGATAATAAATATATTCTGTCTCTTAGTGTAGTAATTACCTGGGTATATGTGTTTGAAAAACTACTCACTTAAAATAGGTGCATTTAATTGTATATAAATTATATCTCAATTAAGCTGATTTTAGAAATGTAAAAGAAAGATTGTCATGATTGTAGGTAAAAGTGCTTGTAATAGTTACATGACATTTTCCAACTTCTACCTGTTATTACTAGATATTATAGACTTACTTTCTGCCTGAATACCCTAATTTGTTCTTAAGGCAATAACATTTGAATCTTGCTAATTATCAGTTTATACTAGTGCTCAGAAGTTTAATTGACAAAGTATGATATTGTAGACTGTTGCTGTTTTCACCTTATTGACGTGTCAAACTTGGAACATTATTAGACGTGGTTGTTTTTATTTTCAATTTGTTTTTATGCTTCTTTCTTTAATGTGAATTTCTATGTCTTATAGGTGTTACAGATGGAGTCACATTAATAGTAATAACAAATTAAATTTGTTCTTAAAATATTCTAGCTTATGCATTTCTTAGCCTTCTGCAAAACATGCTAAGTATTCTTAGGAGTGCCAGGCACATATTTCACGTGTTCAAATGTAAATTCAATCAAAAGTCAAATCAACTGTCACTTGGCTTCCTTTAATTCTTGCTTTCCTCTTATCCTGATTCTAAGCCTTCTGCTGGCTACTTCTATGAACATCTGATATCTCATAGATGCCACTATATCCATCGGTTTTTGCTCTCTCCTGTCAGGAATTTGCTGGGTCAAAGGTTTTATCCTCTTTCATAGTTGAGGCACTGAAGCCCTTTATAACTATTACCACAGTAATTCATTCCCGAGTTTGGCAAGAATGCCTCTGTCTCTCCCACTTTACTTTTTATTTTATACTTTACTAGAGGGTGGCTACTTATGCTCTAATGCCTTAGTCATTTATTGAAACAACTTCTTCAGTTTTACTTATAAGCTCCTTTTCAACTCTGTTTGCTTCACAGGACTCAAATGTGAAACTTAACCCAGATTAATCTGAGTGACTGGTCCCACACTTCACTGATAATTTCCTTTCTTTCCCTGTGACTAAAGCTTTGTTATTGGGTCAAGTTCAGTGTGTGTTCCTCCCTCATATAGGCTGTGTTCTCTTTCAAGGAGATTCTCAGTTGCTCTTGATAACAAGGTATCTCCAGATCTATTTGACCTATTTATCTGACCCACACAGACATTTCTGAAATCCTTTTATAGGTTAACGTGAGGATTCCTACTATGGTATTCTGACTTTCAATTAGATATGATTTCAACTTTACCTACAGCTAAAAGCCTGAGTTTAGGTAACATTCTATATATGAGACACCTCTATGCAATTATTTGGGTCCAGCCCTGATAAGTCATGAGCAAATACATGCTCATTTTCTTCTTTTGTGAAACAAAAAGGTTCTACAACATTGCTCATTCAGTAAGTTATCTTCCCCTGATGAGGCTTAGATTCTAGTGAGAGAAATAGACCAAGTAAAATATTAAAAGAAAAAATATATTAGATACTGTTACCTGCTAAGGAGAAAATAAAATAAAGCTGTAAAGGGAGTATAGGCAGTGTTGAAGCAGGATGTACAGTTTGAAATAGGGGGCCAGAGAGACTTTTGCTAATAAAAAGGCATTTGACTAAAGACCTAAAGGAAGAGATCAGCTTTTAAGTGTCTTCCAGACCCTTGTTTAGAGAATATCAAAGATGATAATTTCTCATTTTGAAATATACTTAGTAATTTAATATTCAGTAGAAATTTTAAAATACTGAGCAATAGTCTTTTACTGAATGTTTGCTTTATAATTTTCAATATATGTCTCTCAAATATAACTCTTTGATCTTCTAATATCAATAGTATGAGTTCTGATTCCACGACTGGGCCATTTATTCAGATAATTTAGATTAACATTTATTTCTGGTTTAATTGTTTGGATAACTGTCATTTTGTGTGTGTGTGAGTACAGCAAGCCAAAATGACACCTTCATGGTTCCACATTGACTGAATACTTACTAACAGTTTGTGAGATAGCTACTCAGTGGAAAATTTCTACTTGCAGAGTATTTGTTCCTGTCATAAGCATCATTTTATTCATGTACTTTGCACTACCTTACAAAGACCACAAACCTTGGAGTCAACAAAACGGCAGCTATAAAACTGAGAGTGCTCATTAATTTGTCATTGAGCATCTATTTGAACTAGAAACTATTTACAGCACTGGGCATAAAATAGAGTCTAACAAGTTATTATCATGGAACTCCTATTTGTCTGCCTGGTAAATCAGTTATCTTATTCCCTTTCTAAAACACTTTTTATGTAACACTTTAGAACTTACACAGCATTATCTTCTATGATCAGTTAGTTACTTGGTACTAGAGATACTGGAATTATCTTTTGTGAGGATAACTGTGATATATGAGCTGTATTTTCATCTAGTAAACTAACAATATGAACTTATTGTCAAAAAGATCTACTTTAATTCCATTTTGGGGTCTGTCTCCTATTTTCAGCTTTCCATGAGTTGTCCTTGCTTTTTCCATCATCTGTGATTATACAGCCCTTATACCTACTCCTGAGCTCTATGGGTCTCTTCACTAGACTAAAGTGTGGAAGGAACAGACTATATCTTCAGTTTTGCATCTTGAGTACCTGCTAGGTGCCAAGTACATGTTATATATGGATTTAGTCCTTAAGTGAGCAGGTTTAAACCAGAATGGGGTTCTCTGCTGACAAGCTATGGGCTCTTGGCATTTGGCTTCTCCAAATCTCAGGTAATTTTTCTGAAAGAGTGAAATTATTTCACGTTTTCCTCATGCAATAATCTGGATCAGATTATTTTTAACAAAACCAACTCCTCATAAACTTTCCTTAAATATTAGGAAATCTCCCTTTCTCCTCTTTCCTCCTGCAGCCCTCCCTACTTATTATTACCATTATTTTTATTACTAATTTTCACTCTTTTGATATGGATTCTGTTTGAATTAAATTTAAAATGTTATATATGCCATAGATACTCATTAAACTCTAATCAATAAATTATTCTTATTGAGCCTTTATTAGGTCCACAGAACTGGTGAATGAATTTAATTTTATCCAGACTATAGTTTGCTGAAAAATATTTTAGTGTTTCCTGCCCAGGATAAATTTATCCTAAAGGAGGTAGGGCGGCAGATGCCTGAGCTGTTCTTTGCAGCTTCCTTATAGCTGAATGTAAGGACCTTTGCTGTCAGCTTCTTTCACTTGTTTGTGTATTACCTGTCACAATGGGTCTCTTCGTGATTACACCTTCACCACTTCACTTTATCCATGCAATAACACCTCATGTGATTTGTTGTCAGTGATAAATATCACTGTGAAATTTTAACACTGATCTATTTAATGTTACATTTTTAGGATCTTGATGGTGAAATAGCCTGTCTTCACCATCTACCTTTAATTGTTTAGCTAAGTATAGCCAGGGTATTGTCATGTAAAATGCAAAATGATAAGCAAAAGGGTGTTGATTAAATACTTTGTAGGGTTAAAAATCAAAGGAAAATGGACAAAATGAGAGCAGTCCTGAATCTGAAAGCTTAATTATATTGATGACAAAGAAGCATGGTAAACAAACAAACAAAAAAGTTGTCCATAAATGAGCATGCATGTGCAAACGCAAGTTTTTGAAGAATCATTTCAGGATTGACAGTAACTTACACTTCTCTAGATAGTAAGAAGGAATAACTCATTCTCGGCACTTTAGTCATTGTTTCATTTTACTTTCCCAGAAACTCTTATGCCCACAAGCAAACCGATGAAAGACATATAAGAACGTAGTTCATTCTTTTCAGATTCTTACTATCATTGTCATTTGTTTCCCTCATGACTAACTGCAGTAGATTTAGTCTCTCAAGGTACTATATAGAGAATTTCCATGTAATTTTTATGCTTTCTTTAAAAAAGTGCTTTTTGACATATTTTTTGAATATTTTCATTCTCATGATTGCTTTTTTCTATGTCACTTTTTTATTGAGCTGAATATAGCAATTTGAAGTTGGCATGATACCAGTCTATATTTAGTATTCTTTCTTGTAAAACTCCTCTCACCATCTTTGTAAAGGCTACAGAGGTGTATGGCTCACATTTTTTTCCCTCTTATCCTCACAGTTCATGTCATTTAATTGTAGATAAAAACAATTATTTGCTCTTATTGAGTCTCTCTGCTACATCTTTCATTGCAGATTGTGGAGAGACATTTGTCTAATAAACAACAACAAGATTCTCAGAAAAATTTTTGAATGCTTAAATCTCTTATAATTTACTTTTATGTAAATTTCTTTACTGCATTATGTTTTGAAAAGAACATCTTACCTATCTGGCTTCAAATAAATATATCATATTAGGTATGAATTTCTCATACAACATTTAGATTTATAGCTTTGTCCTCACACTGTATTACTTTTCATTTGTCAACATTAGATTTCAGGTTTTTCTTGCCAACCTAGTTACATCATTTAGTGGAATTTATTTTCATATGACGTTTCCATGCATGTTGTTTTTAAATGTGTAAAATAGGTTATTTTTGTAACCTAAAATCTGTTTAAAATATCAAAACTGGAAAAAAATCAGGTATTATCCTGCAAAGTCTCCAATATTTAATAAGGGCCCTTTTTCCCCACACACGTTTGTGTGTTATGTGTGGTGTGTTTGTGTATGTGTGTATGTGTACTATTTATCTAATGCTCCTTTGATTGCATTCCTAGAACTTAGAGATACTTTACATTTCTCCCTTCACTATATTTTTTTAAAAAGCAACATATAAAACATTACATATTTTTGGTTCAGTTTTTTATTTTATTTTTTTTACTGCTTTAGATAACATGGCGTGATGTGAGATTTCTCTGCCAAATTTTCAGCCCTGAAATTCTTTGGGTTTGAAGTATTCATTTTCTAAAAGCTTTCTGGAGAAACGTGTTTTTTTTTTTTTTTTTCTGAATCGTAGAATATGTCTGTCTTTTGACTTCTAAAGGTAAATTTGTTAATTGGTTATCTCCTAATGAGATATCTGGGTGAGATTAAAAAGAGTGTGTAAAAGCTGAAGTATAAGATAGTATCTAAATATGGGCTTTCATCAATGGGAGAATTACACAAATAGCAAATATCCAAGAGAAGGATGAACACAACAAATAAGTTATTACTTCAATACTATGAAAATAAGATTAAAGTATTAATAATAATGATTATTACTTTTAGTGCGCTTCCTTCTCCCATCCATCACTATTTGTATAATTCTCTCCACTGGCAGAAAACTATATTTAATATTACTAAATTACAATATTGTGTTATATAAGCCTATTTCACGGTTTATTTAAGGGCAGTCAAAATTATAATACATGACTAAAATGGAGGTAAGATTAGTTTGCCACTTTACGTCATCATCAGTTATTTATTGTCTGAAAGCTAAAAAATGTTCAATTATATATCATGCAATTTTTGGCCTGAGAGCAGTTTGGGTGATTTGAAGGTCCATCTAAGATATGAATGTTGCTTTAGTGATGGGATCAAATTTCTGGTTCAGAGATAGTCCAAGAAGCTTTCTTGCATTGAACAACTAGAGTCAGATACTTCTTATTGTTTATTCATATATTGATTCATTGAACAAATGTGTACTGCACATCAACTCTACATCACTTCTTTGAATAGGTAAACAAGATGTTTTTTTTTTTTTCTCAGCGGCTTATCTTTACTGATATATGTCATTATTCAGTTGAGTGACATAAATCTAGGTAGTTGAAACAGGAAGAGATCATAGAGAGGAAAAATAGTGCTTGTAAATCTTTTACAAGAGCTGGAAGAGAAAATGTAAAGAAGTCTACCATTAGTTTTTGGGTTTATCACTGGCTTTCAAATAATCAGAAATGTCAACTGAAACCCAGATCTGGAACTACAGTAAACTCTACTGAGTGATCGTGTCTACTTGCAGCACCAAAGTAGGTGTTTTATTGAGGAAAATATAGAGACTATTACAGATTCTTTTTTGTATCAAAACCACATAACTTCATGCTATTGTCAGAAATAATTCTGTTTATCTTCTGTGTTGTACAAGTCCATCTCATTGGTAGAAACTAAGCTGTATTTTGATAGATCCATGTTGGGATAGGAGCCAAATACAGTTCCTAGGCTTATGCTTTTCCATGCATTGACCAAGGAAGAAATAGATAAGAGCCTTTCTTTTTTTTTTTTTTTGTAATTGTCATGCCAGTCATGCTAGAGCACCTGTGATATAGGAGAGAGAAGAAAAGGGATAAGGATTTCAAGTGCCAACACACAAGCATTCATCTCAGGCTTAATGTGAGAAAGACATTTCTAAGAGAAAATGTCTCCTTATTGACTCACACTTCACTAACAGAGGAAAGCTCCTTTTAGGCTGGCGATGCTCAGAATTGTTACTGGTGTACCTTATACCATCCCATGTTTTCAATGGGAAGAAAGGTAGACATTACCTAAAGCTGTCTTCTCTGAGGTTTCTAGACATTGACTCAGTGCTTTGACATTATTTAATGTACTTCTGACAGCTGCCCTTCGAAATAACACAGCTGTCCTTTCAAAGAGCATAGCTGTCAATATCACTGAACTATATAGAACATCTGTGGCCGGGCGCAGTGGCTCACGCCTGTAATCCTAGCACTTTGGGAGGCCAAGGCGGGTGGATCACGAGATCAGGAGATAGAGACCATCTTGGCTAACACGGTGAAGCCCTGTCTCTACTAAAAATACAAAAAGTTAGCCAGGTGTGGTGGCGGGCGCCTGTAGTCCCAGCTACTTGGGAGGCTGAGGCAGGAGAATGGCGTGAACCCAGGAGGTGGAGCTTTCAGTGAGTCAGGATCTCACCACTGCACTCTAGCCTGGGCAACAGAGTAAGACTCCATCTCAAAAAAAAGAAAAAAGAAAAAAAAAACAAAAAAACAAAAAAACACGACTGGTCTGTAATCACAACCAGAGGACCTCTGTCTGCATTTCAGTTTGCTTAATCATTAGTCTCAAGTGCCCAATATCCCCCAAGAGACTGGCATGACTGAAAAAAAAGAAAAGGCTCTTACCTCCTTAGTCAGTACACAGAAAAGCATACCATCTCACATGTTAGCCTTTGTCCTCTTCTAAAAGGTAGGTCACCCACTATTTGTGCATCTTGCTGCTGACCCAACTCCTCGTGAACTTCCTTCTTCCAAAATAACTTTACTTCTGTGCCTGAAACTTCTACATTGTGATACTTAACAGATATATAAACAACAAAAGAACAAAGATTCTGACTCTGCTGCATCACCCAACTCTTCACCTCTGTGTGTGTTTTTCATTTTTTAATACCACCCACTCCCAGACTTGATCATCCAAAGGCCATACTTGCTGGACTGAATTATAGATTAGCCTAATATAGATATTAGTTCATACTCTTTCTTCTATCAAATACAATTCTATTTTTTTCCTCCCCTACCCTATATCATTTCACTTCTATTGTTCCCTTACATGTTAGCCTAAATATTACTTCCTACTAAGAAAATCTTCTTTGTCACTGAAAACTAGGTTAGGTTACACCATTGTTGACTTTCACAGCACCCTGAATTACTTCTCCACAGTATTTACCTCAATGGTGTGTGTAGTTTTTTGTTTAGTGTTATTAATTCTGTAACAATATAAGTTTTTTGTCAGTAGGTCTGCATTTATCATTTTACACAATTATCTAAGGCATAAGGAGCACTTCATAAAGGTATACTAAATGGATGGATAAGTATTAAATATGCCCTAAAATGGAAATATTCAAGGTTAGATGGCTAGTCATCCTAGATATGCAGCAGAGGAGCCTTTTAGGGTGTTGTCAATTCTGAGACTGTGCTTTTGCTAAATGAAAATGAAAGAAAAATTCATATAGCTTTATAATATGGATAAAGAAGAAACATAAGCTAACAAAATATACAGTTGGGTAAACTTGATTTGAGGAGAACTTTAACATTGATTCTAAATTGATATTAGCATAACCTTGATTTCACATTTTGTTGAAACCTTATGCTTGGGAATAGGAAAGAATACCAACAATATAGGCAGAGCTAAAAGAGAAAAGCAGAATATGAGGACAGAGGTATGAAAAAATCAAGGTCGAGTATAGAAATCAATCTTCATTGATTGAAAACTGATAATGGCCCATGCTGCTTCTTGTTGATAAACCGTTTCACTGGATGGCCATTAATCCGAGGGCATATTGAGCTATATTCTAACTCTAATATTTGGTTAGATCTCACATGACATGCCCTAATTTCTGGGTAGAATAAAGGGCAGGACTGCCAAGAAGCACCTGATTAAATTTCTAGAAAAACTTAACTTTTCATGGCTGCCAAAAGGATATCTTATCCCCCAAATTTCCAGCTTCAGAATTCAGGAATTCTTGAATAGCATAAGTGCTTAATTCTAGGTTATTATTCTGAATTTATTATTTGTGATAATGATTGAAAATTCTTTCTTACAAGTGATGTAGCTTGATGGTATTTATCTTGTGATAAATATTATTAATAATATAAGAACCTGTATTTAAAGTGTCTGTCTGTAGAGAACTTAAGTATCTTCTCTTGTTAAAAAACATCATTTAATTTCTATTTAATACCCTTATATTCCTCAGAAATGACCTAAACTGCTGAGACTAAACTGAGGGATAGTGAAATAAAAATGGTGATTTACCCAATTAACACAGCGAGTGAGTTGCTTATTCCAGCATGTGGTGGGTAATTGTACACAAAATACACAAACCCTGCTAAGTGTACTGGCATTAATTTGATTCCTGGTAACTATCATTGGGAATAGCATCAAAGTTCTAAATTAGCTGAAATTATGAATACTTCTGCCTCATCACTCTGAATATTACCTCAAGAACTTTTTTGACAAGCATTTGCTTTCTTAACTGCTGCTACCATGACATTCATCATAATGTTGAAAGAGAAGGTTTAAATTGTTTGATTATATCTATGAATAAACAGATGAGCAGTCTATAATCTTTGGTCAGTCTCCTTTCAAGAGTGGCGTGGATGTAAGAAAAATATTTTGTCCTGCATTTCTTATATATTTCTTTAGAATTTGGAATATAACTGGTTCTTTTTAAGATTGACAGTTGATTTGAGACTTAATACTGTTTTTCATTTGTTGAACAAATACCTCTACAGTGCTTAATATGCACCAGGTAGTGTTATAAGTATTTCCGAGATAGTAACTATTAATTCTCATAATAGCCCTGTGGGATAAGGATGTTGTCCATCTTTATTTTAGAAAAGAGGAAACTGAAGCCCAGAGATGGCATTTGTAATTTGCGTAAGGTTGCACATCTGAGAAGTGGCAGAACCAAGATGGGAACACATGCAGCCTGGATTGCAGGTTTGCAATATAGGCTCCTGTGCTTTGTTGCATTTTACTGTGAGAACAGTGCTTCTCTGACAAGCATTTCCTGTATTTGAGGAAATCAGTGAACTATTTGTTTCTCATTACACATGCACGTCTATGATATATTAAGATCCATGTGTGTCTAATGGTAGTTTAAATGTATCAGATAAAAGGATATGGTGAAATAAAAATGTATTTAAGGATCAGATACTCCGACTATGAGACTAGGTGTACTACCCATGTTTTACAGTGCAATCACTTTGTCTCCATGAGATCTGGTTTATTCTTCTTTGACTATTATAATTTATAGTTATAACTTTCATGTATTATAATTCATAACATTTCAGAATATGGCAGTTATACCCAATACTACTATTATGATTATTAGTATTATTAATAGTCCTTCACCTAGATTGCCAAATTCCAGACAGCATTTCTACTCAATCCCATATCTTATAATAAAATGATTGAAATAATTGATATTAACAAAATTTTATGCAATTAAAAAAGTAAAGCAAAGGAAACAAGAAAATATATAAGAATCAAAAAATGTTTTAAATCACCATTGTATTCACATATGTGCATAGGCACATATATTTTACATTAAAGATGAATGTATTGGTACAGTTTTATATACTGTTGATTGAAATCAAATCATATTCCCAAGACATGAAATGTAATGTTTTATTTTTAAAATGGCATAGTCATACCAAATTATTTCACACTCCAGCTAAGATGTGCTGAAATGCTTATAGTCATGCAAATGTTATTGCTTTGAAAGGTTGTTTAGCCTTAGGTGAGCTAGAGATTTTACTAAAATGTGTTATTGCCACTTTTATAGAAAAAAAGAGTGAGGGTAGGTTCTCCTGAATTTAATAGAAGATACACATAAAGTATTTCATTAATTATAATTTATGCTCAATTAAACTAGAACAACAAAGAGTTAACCCTCTGATTTTTCAGGCTTCTATACATTTCAGAACTGAGTGAAAACTAATCTAGATTTCATAAGGAACTTAAACAATTCAGCACACGAAAAACAACCCCATTGAAAATTGACAAAACGGCATGAAGAGACACTTCTTAAAAAAAAAAAAAAAAAGGCATTCAAGCAGCCAACAAACACATGAAAAAATGCTTAACATTGTCAATCACCAGAAAAATTCAAATTAAAACCACAATGAGAATTATCTTACACCAGTTAGAATGGCTATTATTAAAAATATCAAAAAATATTAGATGTTGGTGAGGTCTTGGAGAAAAGGGAACAGTTATACACATTGATGGAAATGTAAATTAGTTTAGCCACTGTGGAAAACAGTTTGGAGATTTCTCAAAGAATTTAGAACTATTATTTGACCCAGGAATCCCATTACTGGGTATATATCCAAAAGAAAATAAAACTTTCTACCAAAAACACTCACACACTCATATGTTAATCACAGTACTACTGACAATAGAAAAGACATAGAACCCAGGTGCCCATCAACAGTGAACTGGATAAAGAAAATGTGGTACATATACAACATTAAATACTATGCAGCCATAATAAAGAACAAAATCATGTTCTTTGCAGCAACGTGGATGCAGCTGGAGGCCACTGTCCTAAGTGAATTAACACAGGAACAGGAAACAAAATACTTCACGTTCTCTCTTATAAGTGGGAGCTAAACATATATATCTGGGCATAAAGATGGGAACAATAGACACTGGGGACTACTATGGGAGTGGGAGGGAAAAAAAGCTACTGTTGGGTGAGAACATGCAGTGTTCAATTTTCTGTTCTTGTGTTAGTTTGCTGAGAATGATGACTTCCAGCTTTATCCATGTCCCTGCAAAGGACATGATCTCATTCTTTTTTTACGGCTGCATAGTAGTCCGCACAGGGAGGGGAACAACGCACATCAGGGCCTGTCAAGGGGTGGAGGACAGAGCGAGGAGGAGCGTTAGGATAAATACCTAATGCATGTGGGGCTTAAAACCTAGATGATGAGTTGAGAGGTGCAGCAAACCACCATGGCACATGTATACCTACATAACAAACTTGCACATTCTACACATGTATCCCGGAACTTAAAGTTAAATAAAATAAAATAAAAATAAAAGATAAAATGTAGGTTTAAAAACAAAACAAAACAAAACAAAAAACGACTATTGGGTACTATACTCACCACCTGATGATGGGATTGTTTGTACCCCAAACCTCAGAGTTACACAATATACCCATGTAACAAACCTGCACATGTACCCCCAAATCTAAAATAAAAGTTGAAATTATTAAAAAAAGAACTAACATAAATGAAAGTGCCTATGCTGTAGTGTGTTACTGATTCACACAATACTTTTGGGCATGACATAATCTCAATTATTTACTTCTACAAGAGAAGAGGTGAGTTTCTGGATTCCCAGTTATTGGTTAATCTCATTTCTTTGTAAGTGTATAAATGACTCAAATGGCAGCATGATGAAGAAGACTAGGTAATCAACAGATTCTATTGGAGCTTTTCTGTTTTTGAATCCTGTATTCATGGATATCATTTATATTTCTGGTAATCTACATTTTTGTATAACACAAATGAAACATTTGTAAGAACCCCTAAAATAAAATAAAGGTATTTAAAACTCAACATAACTATTCAGATAATATATAATTTTATAAGTATGAATTTGTACTGGTTCTGTATATATAGGAAATATACATGTTACAATATCTTCCTAAATTCAAATCATTATAATCTGTGTATCTAATTGTATTTAGAAATTTTAGGAGACATTCAAGAAGTCCTCAATGAAATACCTTGTATTGGGGCGGGTATGGTGGCTCACACCTGTAATCCCAGCATTTTGGGAGGCTGAGGCAGGAGGAATCTAAGGTCAAGAGTTTGAGATCAGCCTGACCAACATGGTGAAACCCCGTCTCTCCTAAAAATACAAAAATTAGCCAGGTGTGGTGGCACACCTGTAATCTCAGCTACTCAGGAAGCTGAGGCAGGGGAATCACTTGAACCTGGGAGGCGGAGGTTGCAGTGTGCCAAGTTTGCACCATTGCACTCCAGGTTGGGTGACAGAGTGAGAATCCGTCTCAAAAAAAAAAAAGAATAGAAATACCTTGTACTGATTTGGAATATTTAGTTTAACTCATTCTTATTCCTATACTATAAACCTGAATTATTACTATAATATAAATTACTCTTTGTAATTTGAAAGCCTTCAAAAATATTTTAGTGTTGTGTATTTCATGTGTGTAAGTTTGCTTGTTTTACTCACTAAAATATCTTAAGTTCTATGTTGATTTTTAGTTTATAGGTGAGTGCTTAACCATTTAGTCTGGTAAATCACATTTTATCAGTGTGTTAATTTCCTACTGCTGCTGTAACAAATTGCTGTAAACAGTTGCATAAAACAATTAAAATTCATTATTTCATTTTTCTGGAGTTTATAAGTCCAAACTGTGGCTCACTGGGTGAAAAGAAAGATGTTGGTAGGGCTTCATTCTTTCAGAGGCTCAACAGGAGAATAGAGTGATAAATACAAGGTAGGACATGATCCAGTCAATATCAGTTGGAGGTTTTAAAAGTCAAAGCTTATTATTAACATCATACTCTCAGAAATGTGCCTTCAATCTGTAATTTGATTTACCATTCAATATGAATGATCAGTAGCTCAGCAGTGATGACAGACATTTGTGAATGGATCATAGTTAGTAATTATAAATGTTTTCTGGTTCCACTGACTAAAGACAAGACACATTAGTTTATAAAATGAAACTAAACATTTTGAGTGTTCATTTGGCATGGGAGTATCAGTTAACTTACCTAGAAATGGATATCCTTGTTAAACAATGAAGACATGCAGTTTTCTTTACTTCTTTCCATAAAAGTTACCCCAGTGTGCATAGTGGTTTTAAAATTAAAACTTAAAGTTTTTAAAATAGGAAAAGGATTGGCTTTTTAAATTCCTTTGATGACATTTTAAAGAACAATTTATTTTTTTGAAACAGATGTTCTCCATTTCTATTTCAAGCCCTTTAAATGTTAAAAAAAAGAAGTAGAAATAAAATTGCATGAAAATAAGTACTAGAGACATGGCCACATGAACATATTAAAGTAAGAGTGAGTGTTGGCAATTAAGACATTTTCCATTTGTTGGCATCTACCCTTGTTAACAATGATGTATTTAACTTGGTTAATTTTTTGTTCACAAATGTTTATTTTATATTTGTAATCACCTGTTGTATTTAAGACAAAGTGAAATAATAATTAAAATATTCCCTTGGAGCTATTGAACATATGGCATATTGAATCCTCTGTTGATTTTACTGTGACACTGGTTCTATTTTTTATATGTTTTCTTAACATGGTTATTTTAAGTTTTGCTGAAGTTTCAGTGATAAGACAATCATTTAGCAGGAAAGAAAATCAAGTCAACCTTTATCAAATGTAGCCTAGTCTAAGAGATGAGTCCACCATGCTTTAATGTCTTTCAGTCACCTTATTTCAGTGTGCAACATTACGTTTTTGCAGTAACAGTCAGCCTTTTATGTGGACACTGAATTTCTTGCCCAAAATTCATGTATTGGTTTCAAATACTGAGATTCTATTTTTAAGGAGCAGTAACATATTAAATTCTATAATGTATGAATTAAAAATGTTATTTAGGAACTCAGAGTTCTTAAATGTACCATATATTTTTTTTTTTTTTGAGACGGAGTCTCGCTCTGTCGCCCAGGCTGGAGTGCAGTGGCCGGATCTCAGCTCACTGCAAGCTCCGCCTCCTGGATTTAGCCATT